>NC_061117.1:121731718-121845022 GCF_002878395.1 Capsicum annuum
TTATTATTAGTAAGTATGGAAACCGTTTCCTACTAAAATTTATTCTTATTCACAGGTCTCAAGACTTAAGAAAATATAAATTTGGTCCATAACCATCAAGTAAAATAATATGTTAAATACCTCATAGATCCTCGAATATTATTCGTAACCCCGAGAAAATAAGTCAAATACACACATTGACTAAAAAGTATATTTTAGACCTATTGAAATTATTAAATACTAATCTGAGGTCGTCTCGATCAAAGAATGAATATTATCTGGTTTAACTTTATTAAAACTCGCAAACCCAATTAATGACTTAAATCGCCTTCGAGCACCTAGAGAATCGACATTACTCACTCCCGGAAGTCTTAAATTCACGTCTATAAATTACGAGAAGGGTTAAAAAGGGAAAATTCACAAAACAACTTGGAGGGTCGTTATATTACAGGGAGCTTATAGTGGCATATCCTGATCATGATATCAACTTTTTTGTCTTTGTATTGTAGGCACATTCTAGTCATGATAAGGTCATCGACAAGAAGATTGATATATTTGATGAAATGTCTCTTGTGTGGAAAAATGATCGAGCTAAGGGTGATTACTCTAAGTCATTTGGTGACATAGACGTGGATTGTAGTTCGAAAAAAGAAAATGATGATGATATTGAAGGACCATCCACGAAGAGAGATATGCAAGATATAAAGAGTGAAACTTCTCAAGTCAACTCGCAAAATAAATTATTCTTTGGATATTCAAGATGTGGTCGGTGATATATCAACTAAACTTGGAGAAGTGGCAATGACAATTAGTAAGATGACTAATAATCACCTAGATATGACGAGGCTGTATGAAGAAATAATGGAAACCGAAGGTTATGACGATGAGTTCCTAGGTGATGTTTTTGATCATTTGGTACAAATTGACACTTTAGCCAAGGCGTTTATGGTGAAAAGTCAAAATCTCCGTAAGTATAGTTTGAAAGATTCAAACGACAACGATAGATAAACAAATGGGTTGAAAGAATATAGCTTGATAAGGTATGAAAATAATTATTATTCGTGTGAGGTGTTGAAAATGTATTGTGTATTTACTACTAAATACTCTGTTTTGTGAATTATTTGGGATTTGGCTATCAGGTGTCTGCAATGCAATTATTTTAATTACTACTTAGTATTTGATTACTTGCCTGTAAAGTATTTAATTACTTGATATTTTATCACAACAAGCATATTAAAGGATCTTATGTAATTCTTTTATGTAGTATTGTGAGGTCAAAATCTCTTAGACCAATAGCATCATTTCCAGTTAAAATGCATTCGAAATTCGAAAATAGATTTTAATTTCATTTTCATTGGCAGTTTATGTTTGGAAGAATGCATTCTAGTATGTTATTTGGTATCATTGCACTTGCAAGATGATTAACTAAAGTAAATCATGATAACTTTATTTGTTTTATCTAGCTCCATATTTTCATTTTGCTATTGACCACCAGTGGGATGGTGATCTTTTTGCCACAATTGCTGCTCAAGTTCACATTTGGAACCATAACATGTTTAAGTAGTACTCGATATAAGTACTGTTGGTATACTAGTTGAACAGTTAGCTAGTCTTGATTAGTGTTACTAGGCACTAGCACTACTAAAGTATTCAAAATTATATATTATTACCGCATGTTCGATATATATTTGGGAACTTACTAAATGCATTGCTTCATACGTTTGGGTAAGTTACTATTCAAGTTGGGGGTATCAGAAAGCATAGGAATTTGTTGGGGGTGAATGGAGGAGCCTATGAAACTATTTTCCTAAAAAGTATTTACACTCTAGCCAAATAAAAAAAAATATTTTTGAAAAATATTTTTCACTCACTAGCCAAACAGTAGAATATATTTTCTGAAAAACACGTTTCACACACCAATCAAACATCAAAAAATATTTTGCACTCACCAACAAACATGAAAAAATAAATAAGAAACTAACTTATTTTCTTAGACAACATTTTCTAAATTTTTTTTTTTTTTTTTTTTTTTTTTTTTTTTTTTTATGAAGAACTTCCTAATAAATACAACGAAGTGAGGGTGCAAAGTTTGTAATATGTAGAAAGAGCAGGGTGAAAGCGCACTTTGGTGCATCAATGGGAGAACCCACACGTAATAAAGTAGAGAAGCTGAGCAACAAGTTACTCTGCCGATGGCATTCTATTACCGCACTTATCGTCCTCTTCCCATTTGCCTTTGGCGGCGATATCTTTCTTCTTCTTCTTCTTTTTCATCCAAAATTCCTCTTCTTTGGGACTCAAAATCCACCGACTCTGTCAACGTCCAACTCTATTCCTGGGGACGTGGTGCCTCTGGCCAATTAGGTGGCGGTATTGAAGAAATTCGAATATACCCATCTCCTATTGCTTCTTTTTCTCTTTCTCCCAATTTCCAACTATCTTCTCCTATTCCTGGTCGTCTTCCGTCTGATGACGGGCAGGCGGTGGATGTTGAAATAGGAATTTCTTGTGGACTTTTCCATTCAGCTTTATTAGTTGATGGGAATTTATGGATTTGGGGTAAAGGTGATGGGGGTCGTCTTGGGTTTGGACATGAGAACCCTGTTTTTGTTCCCACTTTGAATGAGCATTTGGATTCTGTTACAAGTGTTGCTCTTGGTGGACTTCATTCTGTTGCTCTGAACTCTCTTGGCCAAGTCTTTACTTGGTCAGTACCTATTCCAACCTTGTTCTATATCTGTTCTTTCTTGTACTTGCATTATTTGTTTTTTTTTTTGTGGACTCTTTTTGTCTTGAGCCGAGGGTCTACTGGCCCCTCTATCTACCTCTGAGGTAGAGGTAATGTCTGCGGGATTATAATGGGTATGCTGTTGTAGAAATGAAGAAAGTGAAAAATTAATGTTCACTCTACTTCCCTAGACTGCACTCTGTGAGATTATCCTGGGTATGTTGTTGTTGCTTCGTGTAGAAATGAAGAAAGTGAAAAATTAACGTACACTCTACCCTCTCTCGGGGTATGTCATTGATATTGTTATGATAGAAATGAAGGGAACAATTAACTTATAACTCTCTTTTGATCTTTTTTGTTGTTACATGGAGAATGGAAAGATCTCAGTGCTCAATTTTGTTAGCAAGATTTCCTTGAAAGTAACTTTTTAAATATGGTCTTCACTTACTTTTGTTCGGAAATAGCATGAAATGTGCAGGCACTGAAGGTTGAAATAATTAGGGTCCTGACCAAAAGAACGTCTGTCTAGTCTTATATAGTGCCTTCACTTGGATTTGCTTGGTAACTAGAAAGGAATGAAGAGAAAGATTGAAGTAATTTTGATGCTGGACCAAAAAAATCCATTTGTAGTCCTTTGTTAGATTTGTGAATTTAAGATGAATATCCTCATACAATGTCGTGGAAGAGAATGTAAACTTTCTTTATCACTGTTCCTTTGTGTATATAGATGTTGTAAGCAGAAAAGAGTATAAGATTTTCACTGTTTAGTTGTGTAGTTTCTCTTGATAGTGTGTCCTTTACCTAGTTTTATGAGGTACATATAATATCTATCTAGAAGTATTAGAGTTGCCAAAACATCTCTACCCAGTTGACAAACTCTTTGTCATGACAATTGTTGCTTATTATTGTTATTGTGAACTTAACATGAAATGATGAATGAACACACCGAATGTTTGCGCAAGATAAAAATGTGAATTTGTGTATTTAATCACTTTAGATAA
The DNA here is from genome assembly GCF_002878395.1 of Capsicum annuum. Lineage (NCBI taxonomy): Eukaryota > Viridiplantae > Streptophyta > Magnoliopsida > Solanales > Solanaceae > Capsicum > Capsicum annuum. The sequence goes on from NC_061117.1 coordinate 121,735,427, forward strand.
TTTGTTTCAATCTGTAGTCTGAAGACATACCTTTTGATACAAGCCAAATCAGCGTCGACCTTCTAAGTTCTATATCCCACGGTCAATACCAAGGATTCCAATCATGATCACCTTAAGGACGCAAGGACGTGTTTGGGGGACCTTTTTGGATTTCCCACTAAAGTAATTCCACGTGTGGATGATGGCTTGGTACATGAGAGTAGCTATATCTGATGATGCAACCCAAGGGACCGTTGAGCAACATCGTGTTGGATGATAGCTTGGAGCGAAGGAGATGCATCACCAAAGTGCCAAAGTATTGCCCTTTTAGTGGTATTTAGGGTCACTTTTGGGCTCATTTGGCATTTAGGGTCACTTTTGGGCCCATTTTGTAATAAATAGCCTATGACCATAAATAGATAGGATTTGCCTTTTTCTTCCTTAGATGATTTTTTGTGAAACTTACACTTGCGAGTTCTTTTAGCTTGATGGAAGCTTTGTTGAGTTTGTTTGGGAACGTTGGTGGTGAGTGGATTAAAGGAAGGTCTTCGAATTTAACAGATCCTTTGGTTGTCCTTTTGTTATCATCTTGTGTGTATCTGTCGTTCCTTTGTTTATCTTTTGATTTTCGTACTTTGTGTTTTGTTTTTGTATTTTGGTTCGTATCATTTTGGTATCAGATTTGTGTTTGCATTTGTTCTCATGAATTCAATCTTGGGTTTGTTACCAAAAAAAAGAATTCCCAAAACCGTTTTTGAAAATCCCCCCAAAAAATTTGAGTTTTGATTTTTATGTTTTCCTGAGTTTCTTATACTAGATTTGTGTTCTAGTATAAGTCTAGTGTGGATCTAAGATTTGAGCTTAATCAGAGTTAATTTGAAAGGTCTATCATGGTTGGGTTTGAGCTTTGAAGAAAATGGAAATAGGTCCTTAAATCTGAAGATTTTGTAGTGAAATTGAAGTCTAAAAAGCGTTGGGGTTTGTTCCCTATACCAAAAGGAGCGCGAATCACAATTTTGGCGCGATTTTGAGTTAAAACGAGAGAGTTGGAAATTTTGGAAGCTCATCATCTTCCTGATGTCCTTCATATTTTAAGGTGGGTTTAATTTCAGGAGCAGTTGGTTGGAAATTGAGGCCTAAAAACATTTGGATCTTTTCTGGGAAGTTAAAAGGAGCTCGTGGGTAAAATTTCATCGAATTTGGAATTCGTTTGGTCGAGGGTCAATTTTTGAATGTTCATGTGTTCTTCATGGTCTTCTTATCTTGTTGAGGAAGAACACTCAAAAAGGTGTGGTGTGATAAAAAGGAACGGAAAAAAGAAGGTGCACTTGTTTGTGCTAAAGGAATATTCCAAAAAGGGCAAGTACTGGGTCAAAGGAAAGTACAAGGGACCACAAGGAGTCAATTTTCGTCCTCATCAGGTGTGGTCCTCATCAGGTGTGGTGTGCTTATAGAGGAAGTTGACGAGTGGTCAACCTATTGACAAGCGGTCAGCTTGGTCGTCAAGTAAGGTAACCTTGACACCTATTCTGCCTAAGGTTGATGAGGAAGCTAACGAGTTGTCAACCAAGTGACAAGACGTCAACGTTGGTCGTCAAGTAAGGTAACCTTGACACCACCTATTCTGCCTTAGGTTGACGAGGAAGTTGATGAGTTTTCAACCAAGTGACAAGCCGTCAACGTTGGTTGTCAAGTAAGGTAACATTTGACACCTATTTTGTCTAAGGTTGACGGGGAAGTTGACGAGTTGTCAACCTAGTGACAAGCCGTCAAGTAGGTTGTCAAGTGAGGTAATCCAAGGTGATCTCATTCCTGGTTTCATAGTTTCCCTTTCCTTGATTCTTACTTTACTTTGATTCCTACACTAATTTACAACTAGTAATCACCCAACTTAGTTGTTTTCTTTCTTGTCCATTTTCTTTGTGTGCTTTGGTTGTTTATTTCTTTGTTTTACTTCTTTGATTCAAGTCCTTTAGTTTATAATCGAGTCGTTTGTTGATCTCTCAACAAGAATCCATTCTAACCGAGAGTAGCAAATTGGCACTTTGTATGCCAACGAGAACAAGCAAAGTTCAACAAAGTCGAGCTAATCATGAGACGACCCAAGTGTGAAATCACTAATGATTGTGAGATTTGATTTCACTAATGTTAACCTTGTTTTTGTTAGTTGTGTTGAGTGTCTTGTTGATAGGTACCATGGCATCGGGAGATGCGATCCAACCTACCACGGGCAGGGCAAACTTAGACATTTTGGTCCGGCCATCATGGGATTGCGGCAAGATGTGAATGAATTGATTGGGAAATGGTCACACATGAAGGGGAGGATGGCAAACTTGCGGTATTTTACTCCCTAAAACAATGCAATTGGACAAAACACTCCCACTACCGCTACATCGGGGGTCATCCACCAAAATTGTGCTCCAAGACCTCAAGAACATGTCCCCTCTCCCCAAACCAATACAAATCGAGCTCCACAAAATGTTGTTCTACCACTTCAAATCCAATTATATAATGACCCTTTCCATATTAGGTTCACTAACAACGATAGTAGCATTTTACCTAGTATCACTCCTCCTCTTGAGCAGGTTCATGAACAAATACTTTCAAAGCAGGATGCACGGGGATTTTTTTGATAACTGTTGTGTTCAAGCCAGCACCTCGACTAATTCCACGGGATATGTGCCACCTCCCACCAGCAACAGATTTTAGGTAACTTGTCCGCCAAGGCTAGTAAAGACAAGAAGAAATCACTTAGTATTTGTCTCTGTTGGAAATTGAACCTGTGACCTCATGCAAGGGGAGTTCCTTACGAACTTATGCTTGAAGTCCTAACAGATTTCTTAACAAAGGATTCCAAAATTGGAAGAATGATGAAGAGATGACTCAAGAGATAGGAATTAACAAACTCCCATGTGTTGTGATCTTCCCAAAGGAGCAACATACTTCTTATGAGCTACAATGTTTGGATTCGAGAACGAATCCTTTTCATGAAGGGAAGGATGATACAAGCTGAATCAGCGTCAACCTTCTAAGGTCTATATCCATGGTCAACACCAAAGGATCCCAACCATGATCACCTAAGGACGCAAGGACGTGTTTGGAGGACCTTTTTGGAGCTCCCACTAGAACAATACCGCGTGTGGATGATAGCTTGGTGCATGAGAAGAGCTATATCCGATGATGCAACCCAAGGGACCATTGAGCAACATCGTGTTTGGATGATACTTGATAACTTGAAGCAAAGGAGGCGCATCACCAAAGTGCCAAAGTATCGCCCTTTTGAGCATTTGGCATTTAGGGTCACTTTTGCGCCCATTTGGCGTTCAGGATCACTTTTGTTCCGTTTTGTCATAAATAGCCCATGACTATAAATAGCAAGGATTTTCCTTTTTCTTTCTTAGATGATTTTTGATGAAGCTTACACTTGTGAGTGCTTTTAGCTTGTTGGGAGCTTTGTTGACTTTGTTTGGAAATGTTGGTTGTGAGTGGATTAATTTTCCTCTCGGTCTTCGTAAGAGATAGGTGTTTGTAGTAGTTTAAAGGAAGGTCTTTGAATTTAATATATCCTTTGGTTGTCCTTTTGTTATCATCTTGTGTCTGTCTATCTATCTATCGTTCCCTTGTTTATCTTTCGATTTTCATACTTTGTGTTTGTTTCCGTATTTTGGTTCGTATCACCTTTATATTTGGTTCGTCCCCGGCGCCGTCGCTGACCTTCGGCGCCGACCCGATCCGGCCGCCGGCTCCGACCAACGGTCGCCGGAGCTGACCAGACCGCCGGCGACGACCTCCGGTCGCCGGCTCTCCCTCTCTCTCTCTCCCTACCCCCTCTCCATCCCAAGCGCACCGGCCCCGGCGCCGTCGCTGAACGTCGGAGCCGACCAGATCCGACCGCCGGCTCCGACCTCCGGTCCCCGGCGCTGACCCGACCTGACCCCCGGTCGTCGCTCCCCGGTGTTGACCCGACCCCCCCCCCCCCCCCGGCCCCCCCCCCCCCCCCTCGGCGCCTACCCCCCCCCCCCCCCCTCCCCGCCGGCCGGTTCAGAACCCCCCTCAGGCGTTCGAACCCCAGCTGTTCATACCCCACCCCCCAGCTGTCCCTCCCCCCCTCCCCCGGCACTGCCCGTCCCCCCCCCCTACCCAACCCGGCATTCAACCAGCTGCCGCCCGGTCCCCAGCCGCCAACTTGGTCTCCAACAGGCCGACACTCCGCCTGCACCCGCCACGCCGTCTCCAGCAGCCGCAGCCCCAAGCGAAATCCGGTGACTTCTAACCTTTGTTATTTCGTTATTTTATATTGCATTTTAGTTCATTCTTTCATATTCCATTCTTAGTACTATGCTCGTAGTAGCCCGTGTACCTTGACTTGCATGGGATTTGTGAACATTGCCTGTTGTCTGTTGTCTGTTGTTGCTGTTGCTGTGGTCGCTTCTTAGTTTTTGCTTCGGGAGTTTCCCTTTGAACGTGTGTGTGTCTGGTATCTCCTTGCTGCTGCTTTGATATTGCCACCGGGTATATCCTTATATTTTCCTACTTTTTCGTGTAGTTGTGGCTGTGGGTGGTAATGGGTGGTTAGGGTCATGTCCGAGGGGGTTGGGGCGTGGGGCTGTGGTGGGGGCGGGAGATGGGGAGAGAGCGGGAGTGGGTGGGAGGCCAAGGTTTGGCCGAGGGGGGGTAGTGGGGGGCGCGTGGATAGCGACGGTAGGCTGAGGGTTGGGTCTTGGAATATAGGACCCTTCAGGGGAAGTCCATAGAGCTAGTGAAGATTCTTAGGAAGAGAAGGATCAACCTTGCGTGTGTCCAAGAGACAAAGTGGGTAGGGTCTAAGGCTAGGGATGTGGACGGTTACAAGCTGTGGTACTCTGGGAGCGACAGGCGTAGGAATGGAGTTGGCATCTTGGTAGATGAAGAGCTTAGAGGCCAGGTAGTGGAGGTGAAGAGGATCAACGATAGGTTGATGACTATTAAGTTGGTCATTCGGGGGTTTACCCTGAACGTGTGTAGTGCCTATGCGCCGCATGTGGGATCGGAGGGGGAGGAGAAGATGCGGTTCTGGGAGGCTTTGGAGGAGGTGGTGAGAGGCGTGCCCAGTTCGGAGAAGATTGTTGTAGCAGGGGATTTCAACGGGCACATCGGGGCTCTACCGGGAGGCTTTGGGGATGTGCATGGTGGTTTTGGTTTTGGGGAGAGAAATGAAGAGGGTGCGACCCTATTGGAGTTTGCGAGGGCGTTTGGGCTGGTGGTGGTGAACTCGGGCTTCCCGAAGAAGGACGAGCACCTGATCACTTTTCGGAGCGCGGTAGCCAGGACCCAGATTGACTTTTTGTTGCTTAGGAAAGGGGATAGGGCGTTGTGTAAAGACTGTAAAGTCATCCCGAGTGAGAATCTTTCGACTCAACATAGGCTCTTGGTTATGGATTTGGGTATAAAGAAGAATAGAAAGCGGAGGAGTAAGGAGAGTAGACCGAGAATTAAGTGGGGCGGCTTGACGCCAGTGAATGCGTGGGAGATAGGGGAGAGGTTGGCGGGAATGGGGGTGTGGGAGTGTAGGGGGGACGTGGATAGTATGTGAGACAGGGCGGAAACGTGCATCAGGGAGAATGCAAGGGAGGTGTTGGGTGTTTCTAGGGGCCGGGCCGGACATCATCGGGGGGATTGGTGGTGGAATGAAGAGGTGGGGAAGAAAGTGCAGACCAAGAAAGAGGCGTATGCTAAGTTGGTGGAAAGTAAGGACGAAGAAGAGAAGCGGGTAAACAGGAAAGAGTACAAGCTAGCGAGGAAGGAGGCGAAGTCAGCGGTCACGGCAGCTAAGACGGCCGCTTTTGAGAGCTTGTATGCGGGGTTACAGGGGAAAGGAGGGGAGAAAAAGTTGTTTCGACTCGCTAAGGCTAGGGAGAGGAAGGGTCGTGACCTCGATCAGGTGAGGTGCATTAAGGGGGAGGACGGTAGAGTGTTGGTGGAGGACGGTCACATAAAGAAGAGATGGCAGTCGTACTTTCATACACTCTTGAATGACGAGGGGGACAGAGCTATTGTGTTAGGGGAACTGGAGCACTCAGGGGAGTGTCGGGATTTTAGCTATTGTAGACGTTTTAAGGTAGACGAGGTTAGACAGGCAGTCCGCAGGATGCGAAGGGGTAGGGCGACGGGGCCGGATGAGATACCGGTGGAATTTTGGAAGTTCGTTGGAGAGGCTGGTGTAAGGTGGTTGACTGCATTGTTCAATGAAATTTTCAGGACGGCAAAGATGCCCGAGGCGTGGAGGTGGAGTACCATGATCCCCCTCTATAAGAATAAGGGGGACATTCAGTGTTGCAATAACTATAGGGGGATTAAGTTACTGAGTCACTCTATGAAGATATGGGAGAGAGTGGTCGAGGTGAGGCTGAGACGGATAGTGTCTATTTCGGAAAACCAGTTCGGATTTATGCCCGGCCGCTCGACGACGGAGGCAATCCACCTGGTACGGAGGTTGGTGGAGCAGTATAGGGAGAGGAAGAAGGATCTGCACATGGTGTTCATCGACCTGGAAAAGGCGTACGACAAAGTCCCCAGGGAAGTGCTTTGGAGATGCTTGGAGGTGAGTGGAGTACCGCAGGCATATATACGAGTAATTAAGGATATGTATGAGGGAGCGAAAACCCAGGTGAGGACGGCGGGAGGAGACTCAGAGCATTTCACTGTCCTGACAGGATTGCATCAGGGATCTACTCTTAGTCCCTTTTTGTTTGCGTTAGTAATGGATGTGTTGACGCGGCGTATCCAAGGGGAGGTGCCGTGGTGTATGCTTTTTGCAGACGATGTAGTCCTGATAGATGAGACTCGACGGGGTGTGAATGACAAATTAGAGTTGTGGAGGCAAACTCTGGAGTCTAAAGGGTTCAGGGTGAGCAGAACCAAGACAGAGTATGTGGAATGTAAGTTTAATGACGTGAGGCGGGAGAATGAGGTAGTAGTGAGGCTAGAAGCACAGGAGGTAGGGAAGAGGGATAAGTTCAAGTATCTCGGGTCCGTGATCCAGAGTAACGGTGAGATTGACGAGGATGTCTCGCACCGTATTGGGGCGGGATGGATGAAGTGGAAACTCGCATCGGGGGTGCTGTGTGATAAGAAGGTGGCGCCCAAGCTTAAAGGCAAATTCTATAGGGTGGTAGTCCGTCCGGCCTTGCTGTATGGAGCGGAGTGTTGGCCAGTTAAGAACTCCCACATCCAAAAAATGAAGGTGGCAGAAATGCGGATGTTGCGCTGGATGTGTGGACTGACCCGAGGGGATAGAGTTCGGAATGAGACTATTCGGGAGAAGGTTGGTGTGACTTCAGTGGAGTGTAAGATGCGGGAAGCACGATTGAGATGGTTCGGACACGTGAAGAGGAGGGGCATGGATGCCCCGGTCCGTAGATGTGAGAGACTAGCGTTGGATGGTTTTAGACGGGGTAGAGGTAGACCGAAGAAGTACTGGGGTGAGGTGATTAGGCGGGACATGGAATAGTTATAGCTCACCGAGGACATGACCCTAGATAGGAAGGGCTGGAAGATGCGAATTACGGCAGAGGATTAGGGCCAGTTCGGGTCGCTAGTGTAGGGAATTAAGTGGTGGGGGTGTATTCCTGTTATGATTCTGTATTCAGTGTTTCGTGTTCCGTGTTCCATGTTTATTACGAATCTGTGTGCTTTCCTCTGCTTTATTATTCCTGCATTCCTGCTTTACTCTGTTTTATATTCCCTATGGGTGCCGTATCTATGTTATGTCATCTGCTGCTGTGCTGTACTATGTGTTTGTGTGATATCTCGTGACTTTAGCCGGGGGTCTTTCGGAAACAGCCTTTCTACTTCATCAGAGGTAGAGGTATGGACTGCGTACATCTTACCCCCCAGACCCCACTAAGTGGGAATACACTGGGTTTGTTGTTGTTGTAGTCTATGTGGTATGACCTTCACTTAGTTTTATTTTGTATCTAGAAATGAATGTATAGAAAAGATTGAGGTAAGGCGCTGAACCAAAAGATCCATGTCTAGTCTCTATTTTTGGCAACAATTGCTTATTATCATAGTTGTGGATCTAAAATGCCTGAATGCATAATGGCTGCACAAACGAACATTTAAACCTTCTCTATCACAGTTTGATTGTGTTTATAGGCATCATCACCCCTTTTCGGTAACGCACAGTACACATTGTCACCCTTTCTGCTAGCAAATAAGGCTATAGGACACATTGATATGGAAGTATAATTCCTTTACTGAGAGAGATGGAATTTAGTTGTTGATGGTGAATACTTTGAACATACTGGTGAATTCAGATTCTGTAGTTTTGTTCATTGTAACTTGATTGTTTTATGGAAAAAATAAAGTTTTCAGGGGTTACGGTGGTTTTGGTGCTCTTGGCCATAGAGTTTATCATAGAGAGCTGGTCCCTAGATTAGTTGAGGGCTCTTGGGATGCAGAAATATGTCACGTTGCAACCAGTGGGACACATACAGCTGCTATAACAAAATCAGGTGGGCTATTCAAACATTTTCAGCTTTCACACTTCACCAGCTAGAGAAAATGTGGGTATCTGCTTTTCTTTATGATCCATTGCTATATTTTTTTGGATTGTTTGATTTGAGTATTTAACTTCTATTAGCTGATTCATCATCTGTAATTATAATTGGATTACTGATTTGGCAATAAAGTCACTTCTTTCATTTTGAACTCCATCTTACTTGATAAATCCAAAGTTATCCAGATGCTAGTTCTTGCTTCTCCTAGGTAGAAAAAGCTTCAATTGGAAACACTTCTTCTGGATGAAGCTTTGTACTGAACCTTCAGTAAATTGGAATATATTTATCATCCATCCATCATAGCGTAATACTCCTTCTATCCCATTGTATGTGGCACACTTTCCTTTTTAGTCTCTCTCAAAAAAATGACATCTTTCTATATTTAGAAACAATTTAACTTTAAACTTCTCATTTTAGATTTTACCCTTAATATGAGATAATTTATTGTCACACAAATGTCTATGACGTGTTTTAGATATAGTCACACAAATGTCTATGGCGTGTTTAGACCTCAAGTTTCAAAAGTCCTTTGATTCATAAACTCATGCCTAGTCAAATACCGTCACATAAAATGGGACGGAGGGAGTATAATTTTTCTGGTAACCTAGAATTCACTTTTCCAACACGAGACTCAGTGGATAATGTTCCCACCTCTACTTAAATACTGGTCTTGGGTCCACCAGCCAAGATTCAAACACGTAACACACATCCTTGCTGTACCACCTTTACCATTGAACCAAAGCCCTGGGGACATCACCAAGTAAAAGTAACCTGCAATTAACTTCCTTGAAAGGGCTTCTGAGAATGAAAAAATGCCCACCTTTACCATTGAACCAAAGCCCTGGGGACTTCATCAAGTAAAAGTAACCTGCAATTAACTTCCTTGAAAGGGCTTCTGAGAATGAAAAAAATGCAGAAAACACAGCTATAAAATGGTTGGCCCAATATAGTTATGTCCATCCTTTCTTTTTCTTTATGCACACTTATGTTCAAAGTAGGGCAACTTTATCACTGATATCTGCACCAGCCACCCAAGAAAAGAACAAAAAGAGAGGATTTAGTTACCATTTCTTGATGCTATTTCTAAATGATTATGCTATACCTGTACGTATCCCTTTTGTCCAATAGAAATAGAAATTGAAGCAAAAGGGGAAAAATTAATGTTTCATGGATAGCATCCCATAATGTTTCTGTAGAAGAGTGCTGAAAGAGAAGTTGTCATTTGAGGAACTCAAGAGTTATTATTCTTATATTGCCAATACATGACATATTCTGCTAACACTTTGTCTATTGTTACATTGGAACAAGTACAGGAAATTTTGGTTACTTCCTCGTTTTCCCTTCACTCAAGCATCAAAACCTACACCCTCCCTCCCAAAAATAAAGGGGTAGATGTGGGAGTAATAATTTGGAAAAGGGAAAAGGTCTTTGTTGAATAAAAGGAGAAGACAGTTGTATAGAAGGCCTTACATCTTAATAGGGGTGGCAAACAGTTGGGTCTAGTCGAAAATGGATTAGGTGAAAACGGATAACATATCTGTCCCGCCCACATTTGATACGGGTAAAAGGTGGGTTAACCAACGGATAATATGGATATCCATATTCTTCATTAAAAAATGGATATCCATGGATATCCGTATTATCCATTGCTTCTTAAATAAGATGTGAGCTTTTCTCCTTCAATCTGCGTTCTTCTCTTTCTTATCTTGCTTTTCTTTTTCCTTTATGGTTAGTTCTTGTTTCTATTTAATTTTAGGTACTTTTCATTGAGATTCTTCATGGAGAATAATTGTTTTCAGTACTTATGAAAAAGTATGTTTCAGATAAATCAAAATATGTTTCAGATAAATCAAAATCTCATATGTTGGTACTTCTTTTAACCAGATTTGACTCGGAGAATAAAATAAATGAATTTATTCAAAATATTTAAGAAGTACGGCAAACTAAATCTTAGTTCTATTAATCACGAAAAAGGGAAACATTGGTGTAGAAGATATAAGTACTCTCAGATTAGTGATGACAGTAAATTCACACTAAACAAATACAATTGAAAACATATCTTACTTGTATAACTTTATATATTGTCAGTGCAAATAATTTTTTGTATACAATCAAGGTTTTCAAGAATATTTACAGGTCAGCGTCCTTAGAATGAGAAATTTGAAATCTTTTAAATAAACATACTACTTGCCCAGTTCTTATGATGTGACTCCCATTAAAAAACACAAAATAATACCCTTAGTTTACTTCTCTTTTTCCCTTTGTGTGTAAATTACTAGGAAAGAGGGTGTAAAAAATTTGAGTTGTGTCCTAAGTCGTGAGCTGTAAATTATCGTTGGGTTATCCATAACATCATAATATGTTTGAGATCCATAGTGACCCATTTTTGAAATGATAGGATAACCAACCCATTTAAAATGTCTTGGATCGGGCGAATAGCTGTAATTTCAACCATTTTGACACCCTTACATTTTATACTTTTGGATGCAAAGTGGCCAATGGTATTTTGGGTTTGATATCGTGCTTTTGGGTGTCCCACCTTATGCATGCCTAGGTGGTTGAAATCCATTGCCTTATCGGTACAAATAAACCTTTTGTTTAAGACACACTAAATAATACCCTTAGTTTACTTTTCTTTTTTCCCTTTGTGTGTAAATTACTAGGAAAGAGGGTGTAAAAAATTTGAGTTATGTCCTAAGTCATGAGTTGTAAATTATCCGTGGGTTATCCATAACTTATGATGTATAATATATGTTAGACCTTATTTGACCCACTTTTGAAATGATAGGATAACCAACCCATTTAAAATGTAGCCGGAATTTCAACCATTTTGATACCCTTTTCTTTTTATACTTTTGGATGCAAAGTAGCCAGTGGTATTTTGAGTTTGATAATTCGTGCTTTTGGGTGTCCCATCTGATGCATGCCTAGGTTGTTGAAATCCATTGCCTTATCGGTAGAAATAAACCTTTTGTTTAAAGGAGTTTGTCATGATATCAACGTAGAGGACCTTCTAAAAAAAATGATATCAAAGTAGAGGACAGGTGGTTCTTCATTACACCTTGTTCCATTTGTATGATACTACCACTATTTGGACAGGTTTTTTCCCTTTGATTATAATTTTTGAACTTTTCTGATTAATGCGTAAAATTGAACTTAATTCTCTTTATGTATTTTACTAGGTGAAATGTGTAAGTTTTACTTTAAAAGTTTGAAAAAGGGTCGAACACACCCCCGAACTATTTAAGATAGCTCAAATTTACCCTCCATTTTTGTTTTTGGTATCAAAAATACCCTTTACGTATATTTTCTGGACCACAATTACCCATAAAATGTTAGGCTTTCCACTAGAGCTGACACAACAGTCCAACTGGCATAAAAGGGCCAAAATAGCCCTTGAACTATTGAAAATTGCTTAATTTAACATTTCTGTGATGGTAGGACTCATTCTATCAATAAGTTATTCTTACTTATCCTATTTTTGTTCAAATAAGGTAGCTCATGGTGTATATATGGGTTTATAAATCTTCTATCTTAACTTAGTATGAACACAACTTGCTCTATTTTTATTTTTCGATTTTTTTTTTCCTTTCGGCGGGGCAAAGATAGAGGGTGTGGTTAATGAGCTGGAAGAAAACTGAAGATATATGTTAAGAGGATGCAAGGTAAGATTCTACTGAATAACTAATAAGTAGAAAAATATACATTCAAAAGTACAAAAGGCCAAATTATAAAATAAACTAAAGCCAAGTGAATAAGAAGAACTAACATTCTTTGCTATTAACTTTACTTTAATAGCAAGTAAAGTGAATATAAGAAGAACTAGCCTTCTCTGCTATTAAGCATTAGTATGGTTACCTTCCTCAAAAAAAAAAAAAAAAAGCTATTAATATCAATAGTTGATAAGCATGACTTATTAGGTTTATGTTGATATTTCTTTTACAGATCAAGATAACTGTACGTATGGTACCTAAAATAATGATCATTTTCTAAAAATAGTCTAATTTTTGCATTAGAGAAAGATCATCGGATATATTTAAGCAAAAGGATGTTCAAATTTTTCATCTTTCTTTGTATTACTAATACCCTCTTTATTTTAATTTTTGTGACATAATTTGACTTGACAAAGACTTTTAAGTAAATGTTTTCTTCCATAGCAACTTAGCTTAGGGGCCGGTTGTTTAACAACTTGCAAACAATCTTACTTTATTTGCATGTTGAAGTTGGTTTCACAAATTTGGGATAATTGTGGACTCGAACTTAATTTGTGATGGTTTGAAAATGTATCTTCATTTTAAATAATTCTTTTGTTTCCTAATACTTAAACCCATTTGAACTCGAAAAAAAAATAGTTGAAGCTATACAAACAACAACAACATACCTTGTATATTCCCACAAAGGGGGGTCTGGGGGTAAGTGTACGCAGTCTATACCACTACCTCAGAAGTGAGAAGTTGAAGCTATAATTTTTTTTCAAAAATATTCTAGCATTGACATTTAAAGAAAAAACAAATCCATTTAACCCACCAAAAACGCAACCCAAAAGAAGATTCCATTAAACCTACCAAAAAATAGACGGCAAGGTTATTTTTGGTACCAAAAGCAAATGGAGGGTAAAATTGATCTATATTTCTGATCGTTCGAGCGCAATTTTGATCCCTTTTTTGCCATGCTGGACTCCCATGTCAGTGATCTAAAGGGCTTATGTAGACATCTGGAGGCATTTGTGGCCCAAAAAATAGACATCAAGGGTATTTTGGTACCAAAAGCAAACAGAGGGTAAATCTGAGCTATTTTGCTTCGGGAAGATAATTCTATAGTACCTCCTATAGAGCTAGTTCCAATGAGATATGTGAATGTTTAAAAGCATTTTTGGATGATCTTCTGGGTATGCCTCCAGATTGGGAAGTTGACTTTCATATAGACCTAGAGCCGGAGTCTTGACCCATTACTGTTCCTCCATTCCATATGGCACCTGCAAAGTTGAGAGAGTTGAAATACCAATTGCAAGAATTGTTAGAAAAGGACTTTATTCGTCAAATTTTCTCTCCTTAGGGTACACCAGTATTATTTGTGAAGAAAAAAATTGTAGTATGAGAATGTGTATAGATTAATAGCTTTTTGACTTGTAGTTTGAATCTCGTCATTCGACAACCCATTTTGGAAAGTAGGTCAGAGTTTTTGTGCTTGAAGCATTTTCCGCCCTCTTTTGTGCAGTGGTGCGTTTATGAGAGGTGCACAAGAAACAGACTTGAAGCTCTCACCTTTCCATCAAACTGATAGCTGATAGCTGTAAATGCTCCAATGAAGATTAATAGTATTTAGCATGGGAATATGTAGTCAACGGATTTTTTTTCTCCTTACAGTCAGCGACCTTTTTACAGATCAAACTCAGTTTTGTAGGCTAATTGCTTGTTGAGGGAGCATGTCGTGAAGTACTTACTGTTCTAATTATTTCCTTTTCTTTAACTCAATAATTTTGGATGTGAAGTAGAAATTAGCTAAGTTGCTCGGACTCTCCAAAAATGTTGCCGCACCCATGTCGGATCCTCCAAAAGTGCGCTACTTTTGAAGGATCCGACACGCACCCAATGAAATTTTTGAAGAGTCTGAGCAACATAGGAAATTAGTGCTGTTTCTTTTTCATTCACTTGGAGTTCAAATTTTTACTTGATGCCAATAGGTGAGCTTTATACTTGGGGTCGAGATGAAGGGGATGGTCGATTGGGCCTTGGTCCAGGTCGAGGCCCAAATGAAGCAGGTGGTCTTAGCATCCCCTCGAAAGTAAAATCCCTTCCTGCAAGTGTAGCTGCTGTTTCATGTGGTGGGTTTTTCACAATGGCCCTTTTAGAAGAGGGAGAGCTTTGGAATTGGGGAGGTAAGATACTATCGCCTTTTTGAGCTTTTTTGTTATGATGATCTTAAGGGAAGTCAATCTATTCAAAGGAAGGGTGGTTTGTTCCTGGTGACACCATTATTTATGTTTGATCCTTACCAAAAAAATTAAAAGGAAGGTCACATGCTGTCTTTCTATTATCATACTCGAGTACTGATGCGTAATGATGACTTCAAGTGGAGGCATAATATGGCTTGGATGTTGTATTGGTTTCTTTATACCAAATTAAGTGATAATTAAGTCTTAATCCAAATGCCTTGTTGTGGAGCATAATCCTAGTGTTACACTCGGCCGTTCCTTCTAGATTAGTCGAGCATCTTGATGTCTCACACCTCAAGCTATCCGAGAAATTTCACTTCCCAAGCTGATACGATTCTGTTCATTAATTGCTGTCATCTGATAACAAATTGCTTGGATCTTTTCTTTCATTTCCCTAAGTGGTAGGTTGCAGGTTGCAAAAGGGTCAACTTGTGTTGCATGGACACTGTAAGTCTTTTGTGAGACTCAACATTTGTTAGTGGGTCGTTTCTAAACTGAAGGACAAATTCGTTGAACATGTACAAATTTTAAGTAGTGTCTGTTCTTGTTGATGAATGTATACGTCCTCCAATTAGCAAATGAATAACCTAAATCCAATTATCTATTTGTATGTGTGGTTACACACAGATACTAATTTGTGGGCACATAAATAACACGTGTATCCTGTGTCAATCAGTCCTAAACCTCTTAAAACAACATACATGTTATTATCCTAGCATGTGCGATACATTAAACGAAATTTGAAGGGGAAAAAACATAAGCTCAAAATGAATGAATAGTGAACCTATTCAACCAATTTGGGTAGTTGAACTCAAAATGAATAGATATCGTTCGAACCTGCGAAGATGAATTTATATTTAATTAGACAGGTACATCTTTTAATCATATTAATGTTGATTATACAAGATTCAAGCATGTGAATGATTGTAGGTACACGAGCGAATCTTAGTCTATTATCTTTGGACTGAGTCATGTACATAATTATATGTGAGCTTCTTGTTATCTTGTTAATTATGAGTTGCCTCGGAATATAGACCCATAATCAGACACGTGGGAAGTGGTAGAGATAGATACTTTAATTAGATTGATAACTTATCTAGGAATATGCCTCGAATTCTTTTATCTATCATTATTCATTAGGATATATGTTTAGATTTCTATAGGGCAGAGGGGTTAATCACAATAGTGCAGCCAGACTTGCTAGATTTCTTTACTCTATGGAGTGGAATGAATCCTTCAGACTCATCAAACAGAAAATCCTGCCCGGGTTAATACTGATCAGACACCTCTTTTGTTTGAATGTGGTATCTGGGAGCAACGAAAGACCTATTTCAAGTTCGAAAATGGGTGGCTTGGGGTGGAAAGTTGTACCGAGTAAATCCATCTATGATAGTCAAGCTTTGTGGTATATGGTTTCCTGACCATGTTTTCAGCACCGAATTCAAACTTTTGAAGGGTCATCCAAAGATGGAGTAAAACAAAGTTCAGTGAGCTGCTCAACAGGAAGAACAGTCTTCTTAATGAATTAGCTGAGTTGGATCAAACACAAGATGACAGTGAGCTGAATGAAGAGGAAAATGATGATTAAAACATCTGTTTTGGTTGAATTGGAAAAATTGGCTACTAATACAGAAGCCAGTTAGAGAAAAAAATCAAGGGTTCAATGGCTACAACAGGATGACAAAAGGCACACAAAAGGGGTACTACACAATTGACAGACTGGTTGTTAGAAGTAAAGAGGTCTTGCAACCTGAAAATATCAAGAGAGCTATTGTGGTTCCTACAAACACGTACACTCTGAAACTGAAACATGGAGGCCAAGTTTTGACCACACAGAATGTCCTAAGGTCACTCAAGATGAACAAACATGGCTGCATAGACTTTCCTCTGATGCTGAAGTGCTATAAATAATCAAGCAAAGTCCTATAGAAAAGGCCCCAGTGCCAGATGGTTCCGCAACTGGAGTCTTCAAAACTTGTAGGGATACAATCGAAGTTGACATGATGCAGACAATCCACAACTTCCACCAGAATGAGTATTTTGAGAAATCACTACATGCTATTTTCGTTGCCTTGATCCTTAGAAGTGTGGAGCAGAAGAGCTTAGGGATTACAAACCTATAAGCTGAATACGTGCAGTATATAAGAACATATCCAATCTTGTTACGAAGAGACTAAAGACTGTCATGGGCAAACTTCTCAATGACCACCGGATGGTCTTTATCAAAGGGAGGCAAATCATAGATGCAACCCTACTATCAAATCAATTGATAGATTCCATGAACAAACAGAAAGTACCTTGAATCTTGTGCAAGCTGATGTTGGTAAGACTTCTGATCATGTCAATTGGTCTTTTCTATTGAAGGTTCTAAGTGATTTGGGGTTTGGATAAAAATGGAGAAGTGGGATATTCTTCTTCTCCGTCTCAACTGTGAAGTTCTCAGTCCTAATCAATGAAGGATTTTTTCACGCAAGCAGAGATTAAGACAAGGGGACCCCATGTCCCCTTTTCGTTTTGTCCTTGCCATGGAGGAACTCAATCACATGCTTAGACTGAAGCTCAAACAACTGGATCAGAGGCTTTGGATCTATCAACAACCAGGGCATCGCATGGAGATCACACATCTGCTTTATGCAGACTATTCTCCTCTTTTTGTGTGGCTGAAGTGACACAAATCAGACACCTCAGTGTCACTGTTTTTGAAGCATTCTCTAGCCTACATGTACTGGAGCAAAAGCTCTCGTTTTCCTGTTAATGAGGTGCCTGATCTCTCTATACTAGCTGGGGAAAACCTTGGCTGCCAGCCAGGATCACTCCCAACAACCTATTTAGGAAGGCCATTTGGTGCGAAAAGTAAATCCACAGAAATTTGAAATGATGTGACTGGGAGATGCAACAAAAAAACAGTGAGGTGGAAAAGCAAATACTTGTCACTAGATGCCTTTCCCACCTGCATGGTGTGCCTGTTTCACTTCCCCAGAAATGTAGAAGACAGATTAGACACAAACTTAGGAGAGACTTTTTATGGCGAGGTAACAAGGATAAAGAAGCATGAACCTAGTCTAAAGGGATATTTTAACTCACTATGGAGCAAAGAGGTTTGGGCATAAGAAACCCCACCTGCGACAACCGATGTTTGCTACAAAAATGGCCATGGAGATTCAATTTTGAAGACATTTCCTTATGGAGGAGACATTCATAGCTCATAAGTATGGGTTGTTAACCATTGGACAACAGATGAGCTCATTTCTACCTATGGAACCATCACTTGGAGAATCATTTAGAACTTATGTCCTACTTTCAAGAGCTACATTTATTTTATGGTGGGCAACATACTGAAAATTAGCTTGTGGGATGATGCATGGACCGGGTAGACCTCTTTGAAGAGTTGTTTTCCCAGATCTTTACTCTACTAGTCTACGACTACAAGCCAAGATCAACCAGGTATGGGACCAACAAGGATGTACTCTTTCTTTTGAGAAGAGCACTAAATGATTGGGAGATTGACAGAATAGTTGGGATATTACAGACATTGGAGTCTTTCAAGACCACGACAAAGTCAATAGACAAGCCAATATGGATGTTGAATTGTAAAGGCTCCTTAATTCTCAAGTCTGCTTACGGGAACAACATTTCTAATACAATGTTGTGGCCTTGGAAACTCATTTGGAAGATCAAAATCCCTCCACAGATCTACTGTTTTACCTGGTTAGTGGTTAGAAAAGCATGCCTTACACATGAAAGACTACTAAGACGTTTTCAGATTTGCACAAGATGGCTACTATGTGGAATAGATGTGGAGACAAATGACCACCTTTTCATCCACTGCAGGGCAAATGCAAATCTATGGTACATGTTCTTTTGTATTTTAGGTGTTAGTTGGGTCACACCCTACCTTTGAGTTACTCAATGACTGTGGAAAGGTATAGGCAGAATAAATGGGGAGGAGAAGAGAATCGGTGTCAGCTGATCCCAACCTGCATAAGGTGGATAGCTTGGAAAGAAAGAAATTTAACTCATTTTGAAGACACAAGCAACTCAACCAATAAAATTAGGAGGAATTCTCTTAAGTCTATAATATTTTGGTTTAAACAGGATTTTTCGTGGAGTATATAAGGGATTTGATAGATCTTATAGGAAAATAGTAATGACACAGCCGACTAGATTAGAATAGCTTTTGACAGTATCCTGATGACTCTTTGGTGAACTTGTAATTATTTTCAGCACCTTCTGATGCTGCTTTTGTTATATATACCACTTGATACCTTTATTAAAAAGAAAGAATATATGTTTAGTACAACAATGTTAAATGCATTTTATTTGATTGAAGTTATTTGTCCATTAGCATTTTAATTTGAGCCTTCCCACTTACAAAATGCATGTGTATATATTTGTTTCAGATCATCTGTTACTCTTGTGGTGGGGCCCTTCCCCGGACACTGCGTATAGCGGGAGCGTTAGTGCACCGGACTGCCCGTTTTTTTTAAACCATAAATTACTCTAAAATCTAACAAGTTTAGTGCCTCAGCTTAATTATAAAACAGACCCATAATAATGAACCAGACCTAGAAACAAACTTGATGAAGCATCAAGGATTGCCCCCCCGCCCGTGGCTTTGTATGTAGTAATAAAACAGCATGTGATATAGATAAAAGCCTGGCAGTTAAATGGATAAGGGTAGAGGGGCGGACCCATTATCTGCGAGTTTCAAAATCTTGTGCCCTTGGTTCTTGGGATTTTCCCCATTATAAAGAAGTAAGTATCAAGTCTTGTACTTCTATTTTGAAACAGGTAAGGATAATCTCAACTCTTGTGCTAATTTCTAGAATAGACAGAGTTTGACTTTATCTAGTATAGGACTGGGTATTCCAGTATTGTTTCTTTTTTCTCTATTTTTTTGGGAGTAGTTTGAACATCTTATTATTATGTGACCTTTCTTTCGTGAGTAACATCAATAACATTTCTGGTCTCTTCTTTTCTCAGCCAATTCGAACTATGAGCTCGGAAGAGGTGACAAATTAAGTGGTTGGAAACCACAACTAGTTCCAAGCCTTAAAGGTGTTCGTGTTACTCAGATAGCTAGTGGGGGATATCATTCTCTAGCTTTGACGGGTAGCTTACAATGAAATTACTTTATTTTATATGCGTCTCTCATCTATGTATCTGAACTACTTATGTTAAAAGTATCCTTTACTCTCAGATAAAGGAGAAGTGCTTTCATGGGGTCATGGAGGCCATGGTCAACTGGGTACTTCTTCTCTTCAAAACCAGAAAGTTCCTATCCCGGTTGAGGCTTTGGCCCATGAGAAAGTCGTCTATATAGCTTGTGGAGGTTCATCGTCAGCAGCTATAACGGGTAAACATGTCACAATCTGTTCGAATAGATGCATAGCACAAGACTAGTGCAGAAACTATCATCCGTTAAGTCAAAGCTATGAAGAAATGACTTGAAAGAAAATTGTTCTCATCCAATTGTTCCCCACTTTCCCTCGCTGCTTTAGAGACCTGTTGGTCAATAAGTCATTGTCCGTAGTTGTATGATCTTTAGCTTATTGTACAAATGATGTAATGCTTGTTAACGATTAATTTTACTGGTGACAGATGGTGGGAAACTGTACATGTGGGGCTATGCAAAAGATTGTCAATTGGGTGTTCCAGGACTGCCAGAGAAACAGTCATCTCCTATTGAAGTCAAGTTTCTTATGGAGGATGATGGACTTGGGAACCATAACGTGCTTTCACTAGCTATCGGTGCTTCTCATGCCATGTGCTTGGTTTCCAGGTCAGGTTACTGAAAGGTTGAAAAAGGATCACTCTGGTTGTATAATGACTCAATAGTGATAAGGCAATTTTATGCAGCCTTTTATCTGGTAAAATACCAGGAAAAATAGAGTTTAGGCCCTTGGGGAAGGTTATTGTTCCAGGAACTTTAGTCTCACCTAACAAGAGATCTCCACAGTTTTGAGTTTTTTCTTGCCTTGGTACTCTGAAATAAACGTTGATGCTTTTAATCACCAATGTAGCGGCTAGGATTAGGCACAGCATGTGCGCCTTACCATTGCTCATATAGGTTTATGACGAAGCAGCTTTTGAGCTCTGAATGCTGTAAAGAAATAACCACCTAGGAAATGTTTCACATCCTCTTGGTTAGGTCTCATCATGATGATGTTTTCCTTGACATGGTGATGTTTGTAAGTGGTGAACCTGAGACAGAAGAGAATACCGGCTGCTAACGCTTCTGCATTTGTTTGTTTGTAGAAAATGCTATTTGAGTTGATATTTGCAAAAGCCCATTTTGATGATTCACTTTTACTTGGTTCCAGTATTATTGATTTGAATACAATTGTCAATGCGGGCTAGCCCAGCCAGCCCATCCCATTTGACTAGCCCAAACGGGCTTTGTAGTTTGACGGGCCAGGATAGCCCATCAACATGACGGCCAGAAAATATCGTCTAACTCGTAACTCATCACACTGGACTGCGGGCCATCATGGGTCAACCCATTTTTTAAAATATATTATTTTTATAATCTTAATTTAAATTTTAAGGTGGGAGTATATTGGGTATGTCGTTTTAATTTAAATTTTAAATTGTTAATTACATAAATATTTACAACATAATATTACATGAAGTTACTACTTGTTTATCAAGTTCAAATTTACAAAAAAATAAATTTATAATCTATGAAATTAAATAACTTTAGATACCAAATTCAAATCAAATAGAGATGTTGAAAAACAAATGATATTGTTAATGAGTAATAATATAACTAGCTAAATAGCAATATTAATTTAATTATATTTTAATTTATCATAATAAAACACAATGAAATGTCAATATTTAGTCTATTAAAAGTAAAAATGAGCTTCTAAGAAAAAACTTACATGACACTTATGTCGTGTTTAACATCGCCACATTATCTTTTATCAAACATATTTAATTTCTAAAAAATTTAGTATTTTATATTTTATAAACATATTTGATATTTAAATATCTATGATGGTACAAATAGACTTTGAGTTTGAACTTTTTTTTTTCATTCTTAGTACTGTATTTTATTTTTTAATTATTTTTTGTCTAGCTCATGGGCCAGTACAATTCATATTTCTCAAGCTCCATGGGCCAACGAGCTTATACGGGCTGAATTAAAAAGTTATGTTTTTAAATGGGCTGTAAAAATCGTAATCCAATTTTAGTAGTTTACGGGCTGAGATGGGCTGGTCGGCCCAACGAGCTTAACCTATGGTGACGGCTGTAGATTTGAACTGTTTCTGGGCAGTTAGCCCAGAAAAATACTTCAAAAATTTGATGATGGAATCTTAGTGATCTAACTATTTCTGAGAGTGAAAAATCTTTCTTTTCTATGAGCTGTTGCAGTGTTTGTGTAAAAGTCAGCAGTATACCAATTTTTCTAATTATTGTTGAGACAGAGAAGCTAACCTCTCATTAAAAAAAAAAAAAAAAAAAAATCTGGGGAACTCCTTTCACCAAAGAGAATAGCACTAGACCATTACAATGCCTTCATCAAGCTGGCACCTCATATTGAACTTGCTGTGTACCCTCCCTCTCCGTCTAGTTTTGTTGCAGAATTTGATTTGGTGCGGATTTGAAGAAAGTTTTTTCTAAAAAAATTGTCTTACACATGCTGTGACATTTCAACTATATTTGGTGCAGAATTTGATTCGTGTTTGATTAATTTCATTTTATTACTATTTAAAATAATAAATTCATTCATTTTCGTATTATAAGATGGAAATATGTATATCTTGGTTAAGTAATTTTATTAATTTCATTTAATCACTTTTTAAAAATAATAAATTCCTTAATTTGATGTATTCACCTATATATATGACAAGTAGATACACAATATAAACATTTAATTATGTGTATATATTGCACATATATACATTCATATGTTTCATACGTATCATGAACGCATACTAACCTTTTAGATACATGAACAATTGATGGACTTTGATACAGGAGGAACAGAGATACATTCACACGTATCATGAATGTATACTAACCGCGTAGGTACTTATATATTTTTTAACTATGATATTTGTGCACACAGATACATTTATATGTATCAAAACGTAGATAAATAAGATTTTTGAATTATGATACATGCGCACACTAATACATTCGTATGTATTATGAACAAACACTAAGCTTCATATTTCAAATGAATTAGTAACCTATGGTACATGGACATGTAGGTACACTTGTATGTATCATGAACAAAAAATTACATCCTTTTTGAACCATGATACATATGCATAGAGATATATTCGCATGAATGACGAACAAATACTAAGCTTCGTTATTTTGTATGATTAAGACTGTGATATATGAACACACATGTACATTCATATTTATTAGTAACATAAAATTACTTTCTAGATACATATCATTGTAGATGAACAACTCCAAATTATTTCACATATCATCGAATCTCCACTAGTAAAATCACTGCTTGCACCATCCTCCTCGACAAAATCTTCCAGACAGAAGAGTTTTATAATTTGAAAATTAAAATATCAACAATGATGAATAAAGAGAAATATCAATATTGAGCGATATTTGCAGTTGAGTTGAAAGTTGTGGTGAAGTCAGATTTGCTGCCCATTAGTGCTTCATTGAGACGGGAGAACAAATAAGGAAGAAGACAAAAAGATTGAAAAAGGGAAAAGAGTAAGATGAGATGAAGCAGAGGAGTAGAGGGACGGAGGCAGTGACTGGGTTTTTGCCGATCAAGTCGGCCAACGTTGTGGTAGTGGAATGGAGGGAGAGAATATAAGGTTGAGGGGCCACTGGAGAAGAAGAAAATGATTCAAGTTTAAGGGGTATTGGAGTTTGATAAAACTAAGAAAGATGAGATCTTCAACGCTTTTGATGGAAGATTTGTTGTTGGTTGAAGATTATCAATATATCTAGTATTAGAGTGGTCAAATAGTTAAAAAGTGGAATATTATAATTATTTTAAAGTAATGAGAGAATAAGTAGAAGGCGAACTTGTTCTCATTTGTAAAGTGGACACTTCTATTTAGCCCTTTGTCATCTGAACCCCTCAACCAATAAAAAATTCAACATTTTGAACCCTTCTTATGCATATGTGATATTAAATTATTGATTTGGCAAAACACGTTTTTTAAGCACGTGATTTAGTATTTTTAATTTAAAAATATTTTAAAAATTAAAAAATAATAATTTCCTTTTGAAAAAAAATTAAAAAGGGTTTAAATTCCAATACCCTCCCCCAACCCCCATCTAGCAACCCCCCCCACCCTGTCCCCACCCCCCCCCCCCCCCCCGCCGTCCTCGCCCCCCCTCCCCCCCCCACACCAGTGACCCTTCCCCCTTCTCCCACCCCCACCCCCTAGATTTTAAAATATATAAATTTTAATTTATATTAATATGATATAAATTGTTATTTGAAATTTTTAAATAATGATGACGATGAATTTTATTTTAAAAATAATTTTTTTAATTTATTATTTTATGTTTTATTTAATGGTAGAGATGAAATTTTTTGTTTAAGTTTATGATTATATGATATATAGGCGAAATCTCAAGTCAAAAGCTCATTGTCGTTGTTGAAGCTTTTGATTTTATAATATAAATTACGAGATTTTATAATTTCGAATCATAATTTTATGATATATATATTCTGATTTATATTATAAATTGATTAAGTTGTATCAATATTTTATAAATTATTATTTAAAAATTTCAAACAATGATAGAGATGAGTTTTATTTTTTTTAAAATTTAATTTATTATGTTATTTTTTGTTTAATATTATTGATTAATAATCTAACAAATTAATTAATGAAGATATTATGACATGTCAGTGACGTGGATATGACGTGACATTTCTTTTAGGAGAGTGAGCCACACAC
Organism: Capsicum annuum; assembly: GCF_002878395.1. Lineage (NCBI taxonomy): Eukaryota > Viridiplantae > Streptophyta > Magnoliopsida > Solanales > Solanaceae > Capsicum > Capsicum annuum. The sequence goes on from NC_061117.1 coordinate 121,759,783, forward strand.
ATGGTCAAAAGGATTCAAAATATTGAATTTTGATGGGTTGAATGGTTAAGATGACAAAGGGCTAAATAGAAGTGTCCACTTATAAACAAAAATAAGTACAAGGGTTCACGAGACCATTTCGCCTAAGTAGAATGATAAGAATAGCTGGGTATTTATGTACCTTACTCTTTTTTTGGTAAAGTTTTACCAAGATTCAATGTATAATTAATATAGGAATAACAACATGGATTAACAAACATAAACTCCTAATTATTTTAGGGTGAAAAACACTTTTTCTCCTCAACTTTGCCTTAAAAATTAAACTCTCTCCTCAACTTTGAACAATAGTCATGCTTCCTAATTTAATTTTTTAAATGCCTATTGTACCCTCTCATCATCAACTTTTTTTTAATTTCTTTAAAATCATCATCTTTTTATTTTTTAAAAATTCATGTAATAAATTTTTCATAAAAATATGAACATTATCTTTTGGGCGAAAAAGTGAGAAATATTAATTAAGTATATAAGCTAATGATGATCTATAATGAAGTAAACTAGCATAATAAGAAACTTAGTTTTATTAATAACAATTAAAACTCTAATATTTATTCTACAAGTGAAAATATTAAGTAATGTTAACTTTATAAATATATTTTAATACAGAAAATATAAAATAATGAACAAAAATAAGTCCATATTTTAAAGGATTATATTTTTTAGATTTTAAATTATAATTTATATATAATACTCTATTAATGACAATCATAACTTGTTTATTTTATAGAAAATAGATAATACTCGTTTTTTATCACTTGACACTCATATTAAAAATAGTTGTTTTAATTTACCAGTTTAATTTGTAAAATCAAGAGAGTTATATTATGTTTTTTTTTCCTTTTTACCCTTAGTATTGAATAACTATATAAAGTAGTAGTATAAACAATTTAAGGTTTCAAAGTATCATTAATAAAGTTAATTTAGTAAAATAAATCTCTAGATAAATTTTTCTTAATGGTTTTGTCATGTCAATAAAAGTCAAGTAATATAAAATGAATGTAGTAAGAGAGTGATGAAACATTAAAAAATATATGCATATGCATGTACTCAATATACACACTTAGGGGTGACTTGATTGGGAATAATTTATCTCGAAATAAGTTGTACCAACATGTATATGTGATAACTTATCCTATCACCGTGGTATAAATGGTGAAAAAAATGAGCTGAAAGACCCTCTCAAGTCTTTAATTAAATAAAAGTGACAAGTGAGTCCCACAATATTATTAAGTTAAAAAAGATAAAGTCGCTTAAACAACTGAGATAGTTATTCGACAACTGCATTAGTTGTCCTAACAATTATCAAAGCTGATCAACAATTTTGCACAGTTATCGAACAACTTTGCAAAGTTATTGAACAACTTTGATAGTTGTTGAGACAACATTTTTAGTTGTTGGAGCGAAAATGTAAAAAAAAACTGAAAAAAATTGTTCCTTCTACCTAATTTTTAAAACTTGAAGGATCCCCACTTAATTGACAAACTTGTTTGTCACTTTTAATTTTGAACTAACTAATACCTCCAACCAAATGCAGGATAAAATAATCTTGAATTTTATTCCCAAATTATTATACCTTATAGCTTACACCAAACAACTCTTTAACACATATAATATTGAAATAACAATTTTAAAAAATAATATTAAATTTTGTGACAAATTCATAAAAATATTATTTTACTTCTAATGTTAATAAATTTAAATAAAATTCTATAAATATCTAGGTTAAAAAATATATTATATAAAATATAAAGAGATATTACATAAATATCGGATTAAAATTACAAGGGCAAAATGAACATTGCATGGGATAAATGATGGAGTATGATTATTGTTCAAAATTTATGGTTGGGGGGCGGGGGATGTTGATTTTTAAAATAAATTTTAGGGTAAAAACGATTTTAACCCAATTATTTTATTTAGCCTCAATTTCAAATAATTGCAATCTATACCATCTCTTGCCAATTAAATACAATTCATTTATTTTCTCTCTTTCGTTATCTTCATTTATCTTTTTTTTTTTAAATCAATTTTTCTTCGTTGTTCTGTTTTCTTTCTTTTTTCTTTTTTTCTTTTTATTTTTTCCCTCATTTTCTATACTTATTTTTTTCTTTCTCTTTTATTTCTTTTCTATTTTTTCATTTGTTTTAATTTTTTGTTTCTTTTTTCTTTGCAGTCTTTTTTTCATGTTCCTTTTCTTTTATATTCTTTTTTCATTTTTTTGTCATTTTTATCCTTCTTTTCTAGTATTTTTTCGCTCATCTTTTTTATTGTTGTATTTATATTTTATATGTTTTTGTATCATACTATATATTTTAAATTAATTTTTTATTTCAATTTAAATAGTTTAACATAATGCACAATTTATCATTTATATTTATATACAAATAACATATGAATTAATTGTATTTGCTTGAGACTAAAATTTACCACGTGTCGTTTAATGCAAAATGTATCGTTAGTATTTGTATGTCAAATTATTCATTTGTATATAAATAAGTCTTATTTCTATACGTATGGTTTAGGTTTTATAAACATGTAGCATTTGATACAAATATAATATTTGTATTTGTATAATTTAATCATTATATTTGCATAATTTATTATTTGTATTTGTATTGTTCAATCTGTATCAATAAAATACAATCCGTATCAATGAAATAAATACAAGTATTCATAGAAAAAAATAACAATTCTTCTTCTATTGTTTAAAAGTACAAATGATACTGTCAATACAAATTCAAATACAAATAAAAGAAAAGGATAAAATTGCAAATACAAATACAATATGTGGTCACTTACAAATACAAATATAAAATAATTCTTTAAAAATACAAGTGCATCAACGAAAATAAAATACAAATACAAATAAAATAAAATCATAAAATACAAACACAATATGCAGTCAACGATAAAATACAAATACAAAACTGTTCTTTAAAATACAAATGCGAATTGTATAAAATACAAATGATGATGAGAACTATAAAATACAAATACAAGTGTGAACTGTAAATATAAATACGAATGTGAACTGTAAAATACAAATTCGAATGCGAACTATAAAATACAAATACAAATACAATGTGAACTATAAAATATAAATACAATTCTATCAATAAATACAAAATATAAATAATAGTGTGAATATAAATACAATAAGTGATTGTGGTATTTTCCTTATCATCTATAGCTTGTGCTCGCCGTAGCCATATTTTTCGACAATACAAAGATATAAAATAAAAAAAGTATTAAAAAAATATTTTTTTTAAAAAAAGAAAGAGAAATAGAAGATAGAGATAGAAGAGAAAAATAAAGTGAAAAGAAAGAAACAAAAAGAAATTAAAAAAAAAAGAAAAAAATAAAAAAAGATCAAAAAAGAAAACAAAAGAGAAGGAAAGAGAAATATAAGTTAGAGATAGAAAAGAGAAAAAAAAAAACGAAAAGAAACAATTAAGAAAAAAGAAAACGAAATTAAAAAAATAAATAATAGTGAATACAAATCCAATAAGCGGTTATGATGTTTCTGTAATACCCCGCAAGATTCTAGACGAGTTTCTAGTTATTCGTCTCATGTTTAGAAGTTCCAAAGCCATTGATTTATGAGTGGAAATATATTTAAGGATGTTAAAAGGGTCATCCGGGACAGTTTTAAAATTTTTTGAAGAGGCTCGTGGTGTTTTTGGACCACAGAGGCAGAATGCCTCCGTAATTTGAACGTGTCATGAAGACTGGCCCTCCTCGATACACGTCATGTCAAGGAGGCTGTGAAATCCTGCAATATCATTTTAAGGTTCAAGGGGCATGTTGGTCTTTTCCCCCTCACCCTAAACACCCAATTGATGTCTTAAAACCCAAGAAGGGAGTTATTTGCCTCATTCTCCATCAGTTAACGATACTCAAAATCATCCCATCCTCAAGAACACAAAATTCAAAGCTTTTCCCAAGAATTCACCATTCCAGGTCCCAATTTCAAGTTTTCTTCAAAGATTCACGTAACTCCTTTATGTGGGATATTCATCAATGGAATTTCTTCCACCCGTTGAGTCCTAAGAACCCTTTGTTTTTTTTTTCCAAGTATAAATCCTTTTACTTTTTTCATAAAATTTCAATGTTAAGTATGAAATTACTCAAATTATTCTTAATAGTTTTGAATAAAAACCATGACTTTGTGTTTCTCCATATGAATTATACTCTTACATGCTTTATAATCTCAGTCACCCACATCATGTTCAGTTAATCCCATGTCAATTTCTCAAATTATGAAATAAATCATGTGATCATGTTGTTCTTGTAAGTTTAACATATTCCCGTACTCATAATCATGAATTTCATCAGTTTAATGAAATATACTATGTATTGGGGTTTATAAATCATGAATTCCCTTACAATATTTTAAATGATGTTATTTGTTACGATCCAAACCAGGTCCTGGCCATGACGGTTACCTCAAGTCCCACGTGGACCAAAGATCAATCCCTTTAACGATCCTAACCAATATATCAACCATAAGTGTCGGATGAATTCTAAACATATAATAAGATAGAACAATAAAAGACTAACTACAAATACCTCAAGCACGAGTTTACGAAATCGAGAATAGGAATGAATATTTCCTCAGACTTTTGGTTCCGCCATAGAACCTCACAAAGCCGCATCTTTCGTTCACAACCGGCAAACTTGCCTATCCAAGATCCTCACTGGGACCTCCTCATAGGCCAACGAATCTGAAATACCAATGTTTTCCAAGGAAAAACCAATGAAGGATCACCCACATATTTTCGTAACATGGACACATAGAATACCAAATGAATGGAACTCATGCTAGAGGGCAAATCCAACTCATAAGTAACATTACCAACCCTTCTCAAAACCACATACGGGCCAATATACTGAGGACTGGGTTTCCCCTTCTTCCCAAACCGCATTAATCCCTTCATAGGAGATATCTTCAAGAATCCCAATCTCCAACCTCGAACTCTAATTCCCTTCGCCTCACATCCGCATAGGACTTTTGGTGGTCTTAAGCCTATCACGAATTTACCTTCACCTTCTCCAAGGCTTTGGTGGACCAAATTCGGGCTAAACATTTCCGTTTTACCAACCTTGAACCACCCAATAGGAGATCTACACCTCCTACTATACAATGCCTCAAATGGGGCCATACCAATGCTAGAACGATAACTATTGTTATAGGAAATTCAATCAAATACATATGGTCGAACCAACTACCACCATAATCAATCATACAGGCTCACAACATATCCTCCAAAGTCTGAATGGTCCTTTCGGCTTGCCCATCCTACTGTGGGTGAAAAGTCGTACTAACACTCACTTTAGTCCCCAAACCAAGCTGAAAAGATTGCCAAAAATACGACGAGAACTGAGTACCATGATTCAAAATAATCGATATAGGTGCACCATGCAATTTTACAATTTCTTAAAGGTACAACTTCACATAATCCTTGGCAGAATAGGTGGTCCTCTTGGTCATCCTATCCACGATGACCCAAATAGAGTCACACTAATTCCGCGACCGCGAAAGGCTAGTAATAAAATCCATATTAATTATCTCCCATTTCTACACCAGTAATTCAATCTCTTGAAGCAGCCCACCGGGCCTCAAGTACTCCATCTTTACTTGCTGACGCACCATACACTTAGCTACAAAGTCGGCCACATCCTATTTTATATTGTTCCACCAATACATTTTCTTGAGGTCCTGATACATCTTTGTTGAACTGGGATGAACTGTATACCATGGCCCATGGGCCTCGACAAAAATCCTTCCTCACAATCTATCCATGTTGGGAACATGCAACCTCCCTTGGTACTTCAAGATACCATCCTCACCGATCTCGAAGGCCATCACCTTTTGCTTGCCCGCATCATCTTTAATCTTTATCAAAAGAGGATCTAATATTTGTTTCTCCTTGATTTCCAAACCAAGAGATGACTGCGCCACCTGTTGCAAAATTACACCACCATCCTCAGAGTCCAAAAGAAGGATTTCAAGATTAGCCAAATGGTGAATATCCTTCACCAATTCTCACTTATCCTTAGCCACATGCGATAAGCTGCCCATGGACAACCTGCTAAGAGCACCAACAACCACATTAGCCTTACCTGGATGGTAGTGAAGACTCATATCATAGTCCTTCAGCAACTCAAGCCACCTTCTTTACCTTAGATTAAGCTCCTTCTGGGTAAACACGTACTGCAAGATCTTATGATCAGAAAAGATATCAATATACACCCCATATAAATAGTGATGCCAAATTTTAAACGCGAAAACCACAGCTAACAACTCCAAGCCATGAGTCAGATAGTTTCTCTCATGAACCTTTAACTATCTAGAGGCATAGGCAACCCCTTACCATGCTGCATCAACACACAGCCCAAACCAATCCAGGATACATCATAATAAACCACAAATTTCTCCGTACCCTCAGGTAGAGTCAAGACTGGAGCTGAAGTCAACTTATCTTTTAGCTTCTCAAAACTACCTTCACAAGCATCAGACCAAAAGAACTTCACTTTCTTCTGAGTCAATTTGGTTAATAGAGCAATAATAGAAGAAAAACTGCCCACGAACCTCTTATAATAATCGGCCAAACCCAAAAAGCTCCGAATATCGGTTGGAATCGTAGGTCTAGGCCACTTCTTAACCATAACAATTTTTTGAGGACCTACCATAATCTCCTCACTAGACACAACATGACTCAGAAAAGTTATGGCATTCAACCAGAATTCACACTTGGAGAACTTAACATACAACTTCCGATCTTTCAAAGTCTGCAACATAAGGCGGAGGTGATCTGCATAATCCTCCTTATTCTTAGAGTACACTAAGATGTCATCAATGAAGACAATGATGAACAAATCCAAAAACTATCAACAGATCATATTCATCAAATCCATGAATGTTGAAGGGGCATTGGCCAACCCAAAGGACATGACCAAGAACTCAAAGTGTCCATACTGGGTACGAAAAGCCTTCTTAGGGATATCCACCTCCCTAATCTTTAATTGATGATACCTGAATCAAAGATCGATCTTAGAGAAGAATTTGGCACCCTGAAGTTGATCAAAGAGATCATCAATCCTCGAAAGGGGATACTTATTTTTCACCGTCACCTTATTTAATTTTTGATAATCTATACATATCCAAAAGGAACCATCCTTCTTTCGCACGAACAATACCGATGCACCTTATGGGGATACACTAGAATGGATGAAACCCTTGTCTAAAAGATCCGTTAGTTGCTCCTTGAGCTCCTTCAACTCAGCTGGAGCCATTCTATACGGGGGAATAGAAATGGTAAGAGTGTCCGGATTAAGATCAATGACAAAATCAATCTTCTTATCGGGAGGGACTTCGGGAAGGTCATCAACGAAGACCTCAAGAAACTCATTCACCTCCAGGATCGAATTCAAAAAAGGACCCTCCGAGTTAGAATCTTTAACCCAGACTAAATGATAGAGACGACCCTTGGAGATTAATCTCCAAGCTCTAAGATACGCTACTAACTTCCCCTTAGGAGCTAGGGAACAACCCTCCCACTCAGTAATTGGGTCATTAAGGAATTTAAACATGACCTTACGGGTCCAACAATCTAGGAAAGCATAGCACGAGTGCAACCAGTCCATTCCCATAATAACATCAAAATCAACTATGTCTAACTCTATAAATTCTACCAAAGCTTCTCTACAACCAACAACTACCACACCCTCTATAGAATCCTCAGAGAACCACAGAGTCTCCTACCAGGGTAGAAATACAAAAAGGGTCCAACTGATACTCGGGACCATAACCAAAATGCACAACCATAAATGGGGTCACATAATAGAGAGAGGACCCTAGATAAATAAATAGTACATATCACAGGAAAAGAGTTTCAGCGTACCAGTAACAACATCTAAAGGCGCCTTGGACTCCTGACAAGTAGTGAGAGTATAAAGGCAGTTATGACTAGTGTCAGAGCCAGAAATGGCACCCTTAGGTGCAAAAAATAATAAAGAGACAACAGAAACTTTATTTTCCCCAGAAGAAACTCTAGAGGGATAATCCCGTTGCATATGTTCATTCTTACCGCATATAAAATATCGGTTCCTTTCCTTCTCACACTGACCACGATGATGTTGACCATAAAATCTATAAGAAGGGTAGGATGGTGCAGACTGGGCCCCACTGGCCTGAGAATGGGCAACCTATGCCCTAGAAGCATCACTACCATAAAAATGTCTATCTCTCGATGGCTTCAAGTAGGAGAACTAGCTGTCAAATAGGAGATAGGAATCCCAGAACTCTTTTTCTTAGGTCACTTTCCACTCTGCTATTGGCCATCACTCTGTTATGAAAACTAAGACCTCTTACTCTGCCTCTCACCAATATCAGCCTATTTTTTTTCTCCCCTTCGACCTGTTGCATATACACAACTAATATGAAGATGTCTATGTCCTTGATCAACAAGGCATCCTTACTCTCAAGGATCAACTCATGAGATAATCCCAAAGAAAACTTTCTTATTCGGGCATATATCAATTCATGAGCATACCGGGATAACTGATTAAATTTCAAGGCATACTCCTTGACTGTCATCCTCTCTTGCTTCAAGTTAATAAATTCTTCTGCTTTAGCTTCTCTCAACTCCTGAGGGAAGAAGCGGTTCACAAAATGCACTAGAGAAATCATCCCACAAGGCAGAACTAGCATCCTCACCTCTCGACTATTCCTATTATTCATACCATTGGTACTCCATATTCTTCAATTGGTAGGTAGCAAACTCTACACCCTCAATCTCCAAAGCATACATAACTTAAATAATATTCTTCATTTTATCAATGAACCTTTGGGGATCCTCCTCAACCTTTGTACTAGAAAAACATCAAAGGATGCAACCTCATGAATTGGCCAACTCTAGTGGCCTCAGACGAACCCATAGCAGCACAAGTAGAACCAAACTGTTGTGACTGTGATGTCACTAACTGAGTCAACGGGGTAATGGAGCGACGAAACTCAGCATTAGTAACCTCCCAAAGAAACGACTGAGTATAAGTGTTACCCTAAGGAATAGGATTCATGAGGATAGGTGGAACCCCATGAGAACAGTCAGATGCAACGACCCTTAACCGTGTTCGGACCCCAGAAGTTGGACGAGCTTCGTCTACATTGCCCTCAGATGAGATAAAAGAGTTTGCATGAACATTAGATCTTTTTGAAGGCATGATCTGAATGACGAGCAAACAAAATTCAGAAGAATCCAAGACCTTAGAATCTGTAGCTCATAAATAAGACAAAAAGAAAGTAAAACATTCCTAAGTGTCTCATAGCCTCTCTCTTATAAGTGTGGCGCACTACACACCCATAAAAGAGACTCAACTTGACACGACTTTATGGACCCAATCTGATACCAACTTTGTCATGACCTAAACCAGGTCTTATCCGTGACGGGTACCTCAAGTCCCACGTGGATCAGAGATCACCCCCTTCACATATCTTAACCAATATATCAACTACAAGTTTTGGATGAATTCCGAACATTTAATAATATAGAGCAATATAAGACTAACAACAACTCAAAAAATATCTAAACCGTTCATCACCACCATACACTAAACCATCACACCCAAATTCACAGTAATCCTCAAAGCCTCTACAATCTAAAGTCAATAAAATATTGGGGCATGCCCCCGACAATAGCCAAAATCCAAGTCTAATAAAGTCTATGACATAGTGTAAAAAGACCATGAAATATATGCCTTTCGAACTATGGAATCTCACCACTTTAATGTCAACTCACGAGCCACTCAAATACCTGATCACTACACAGGAAAAAAAGAAGAAGCTTTGGTCTCTATATCGCATGTGGATACAACTTTCATAGATGATTAGTGATTGGAGCGCTAGCATGTAACTCGAGGATAGAGGAATAAAATAATGTCATCATTGAAACCAATTGTCATATGCAATCATATGTGTATATATATATATCATGCAGGGATAAGAGACAAGGCTTAGTATGAACTTTGAAAATATTAACCTGGGTTGTATTGCATAACCATCATACAACGAGGCACCCACGGGCTATATCAGTCCAATTCTCCCTTAGCTGGAACTTGGAAGGGACTTAGTGCATGTAGCCGCACGAACCAGAGAATATCCATATCCGTATATGCTATTCTAGGGGACTCAAACTTCCCAGCACAGTCAAGGTAACGTAGCACCAATGTATGAAATTTGGAGGACTCGAGCCTCCCATTCATATATTTATTTGGGGGACTTAAATCTCCTAATTATAGAGACACCCGCATCGGCTAGCACGATTTCCAATGTTAGTCCTTTGAAATCTTCTTTCACGACCCGACTACACATCCTAATTTAAAGCCTATTTAAAATATCATTTACACATGCACACAACCATTAGTCCAATTACTTACCAAAGGTATCCCGTTGGTATCGTCATACCAACCCCACTTGTAAATATACAACATGTCATAACCATTATCATTTAATATTTTGGACTCAAACCCATTATCTATACAAAGTCATCAATTCAATTTAACAATTTAGGGACTCAAACCCATTTATCCAATTAAACTACCAAGGTTACAATTCAAAATCATTTATAACCTACAAGGCTGCATGAAACTATTTTCCAACCATTTACATTATTAGGCCAATGCCTTAGTTCAAATCACAATCCAAGTCAATTTATGGCCATCAAGACCTTTACAAAACTATTCATCTTTCATTAACATTCTTATGCCAAGCATTAGTTCAAAACGCAACTTATCATGTGACGAGATTCTTCTCATAGATATTTTCGCAAACAGGTTGAGGGTATACTAATATCAAACCATTGTTCAAGTCAAAAACCAGCATGTTAGGTCTAACCATGAGCCAATCATTAAACCATAATTTCCATACACCCACATGTGCAAAACCATTATCAAAGCATGTATAAACAAAAATGAAATCATGAGAGGACAATACTCAACATTATACATTTAAACCCTTAACCATGGATTTCAAAACCACTATTTATGATTCAAGAAAAATATTTAAAACACATAATTTTTATGAACTAACAATGAAGGAAGAGTCACATGCTTTATTCATGAAGATTAACAGAGATTTTGATCCTTAAGCCACTAGAAGGCCACCTTGATGAAACCCTAGCCCAATCTTCCTAAGAGGTTTCTTGAGAGTTTATGAGAATATTTTGATCTTCCAAAGTAAGGAATGAGGGACTTAATAATGTTATAAAATATAGGGTCTTAAGGGCTTGGGGTGTAAATTTCTAAAATACCCTCAGCTTAAAAAGCTATAAAAGACTCGTAGAAGGGTACGGTTTGGCCTCTCCACTCGTACCCACATCATACGAGTAGTACCTCTACTTGTACCTTGATCAGAATATTAGACATCATATTCTGTCTAACATATAACTCCTTAACCTAAATCATACCCTACCATATGACTAGTACCCTTCAAGTCGTACCTTAAGAAGAATGCCAATGGTAGACACTGAACAACATACGATTGAGACCTTACCACTCGTATCATGTGCATACGACTCATATGATGACTTCTCGTACCAAGAATAGAACTTGGACAATGTGACACTGACCATTATATGACTAAGTTCCTTGACCGTACCCACATCATACGAGTAGTATGATGAGTCGTATGATGCACAGGATATCCAAGACTCAAAAATTTTGCAAGCGCCAAAGTTTGGGGTGTTTTGTTATTATATTTAAAGTGTTATTCAGTGCTGGAGGGTTATGAACACCCGATTCCTATATGTTTACATATGTTCTAGATTTTCAAGTTGCAAGTCAGTCATATCATGATTTTATTATCATATTTAGATTATCATATACATGTTGAGCAATTATCAGTTATGAGTCCAGTTAACTTAAATAGTACCAATGTTAGTTTAGATGGGAGTAGGATTTAGCATTAAGCGAAACTAGGGATAAAGGCTCACCCGCCAGTAGAGGACTAGTACCTTAGTAGCAGTCCCTAAGTTTTAAAACTACGTAGCCAGCGTAGGTTATGAGATGTCACTCGCCAGTAGAGGACTGACACTCTACTAGGAATCACCTGCCAGTAAAAGACTGATACCCTAATCTTTTAGGACATCAGCCTTGTGAATCCACATCGTCAAATGATGTTAGTACCCATTGCAAAGTAGTGATATCCTTCCAAGTAGGGTTATAGGTTGGACCCCGATTAGCTCGAATTAGGTCATGTCGTTTACATGATATCTACCTTAGTCTTAGTTCAATATTTAGAGTATGTTAGCTCAAGTTTGCATTACCAAGCGTACATCTATCAGTTATTTAGTTTATCCATTATTCAGCTATTCAAATATTAGTTATTCAAATATGTGATTACGCTTAAATTACACTCTTGAATGAGTGTAAGCGATCATTGTCAATATCAGAACCCAACTTAGGTTGGGGTCGAATCCACAAGGAGTTAAAGCATGGAATTCAAAACTCAAGAGTGTTAATAGTCTACTAAAAGATGACCTATAGTGTGAGTAAAACAACCACAAATGTAAAATAGGGGAATTAGTTTGAACGTGTTTATGAATGACAATTACATCAATTTTAGTGCACTATCTTGACGTTGAAAAATGCTAAGAGTGAATTCAATTGAGAATAAGCCTTGGGGCTATGCAATTCTAGGAGTGGGTTCATGCATGGGTGCTTGACAATTTATCCAACTTTTATCTAAAAGTCGTAGGTAGGCTAGATGTCAATCTTTCAATTACAATACCAAATTTCTCAAATGGGTTCTTTTGAACACCTCCCAAGTCTTCCAATTTCCCACATCTATTGCCTTAATTAACACCTTATGTCTAAGAGATGTCATTAAATGAAATGAATCAAGTTATTGGTTCCATTTATTCCTCACCTATATCTCCCCTTTCAAGAAGGACATGGGTTCAAGGGTAGTTGGGGTTTGCAACCCCCATCTCTTAAATAAATCATGGAATAAATGCAACACACATCATAAATAACTAATTAGGAGAATAATTAGCTAACACCCATGCACTACCACAACCTAAGCAAGCATAACTCCAAGATTTAGAATTAGTTACTCATAGATAAAAAGGGTAAAAATATGCCAAAGTTATCATTGACTTCATCCATAAGAAATAAAGAGAATGTAGTTCCAAACTTAGAGTTCCAATAAATCTTCAATAGAAAATCACTAATTCTTCTTTGGGAATCACTCACATATATTTTTCACTTAAGACTAGTACAATATTCTTCTAGGATGAAAAGATAGGTGCTAAGATAAAAAGATAGAAGCTAGGTCTTGGAAAATGAGCTAGAAACCCTTCTTTAAGCCCCACTTGCACATTTAAAAAAATTACAAAATTGCCACTTTGCTCTTGATCTGCTTGAGCGGATCCAAAGAGTATGGAGAGTAGGTAGAGAGCAGATAGAAAGCAGCTCCAAAGTAGATGCAAAGCGAATGCAAGGCGGATATAAAGTGGATGGCTCTTTTTCATCATATTTGGCCTCTTGTTGACTTGAATAAATTGCTTATATTCCCCTTTTAACTTTTACTTACACAAATGAGCATTAAATAAGATATTAACATCAAATTAATGGAAAAGCATAAAGATTTAGGCCTAAAAGGTGCTAGCAAGTTGTCAAATTGACGACTTATCAACCCCCCCAAACTCAAACTATTGCTTGCCCTCAAGCGACTAAGAATAATTCAATGAAATAGGGTATTTAACTTAAATTCACCAAAAAGAAGGCGATACAAAGGGAATAAGCTATCAAAACTCTCAAACACTTCCCAAACATGTCATGGCAACAAGTAAACCAAAAATTTTCAATAAACACATATTTATGTAGCAAGAATGCAAGTTTGTATCAAATGAACTTTCCAAATCACAAAGCATCTTAAGATAAGACATAAAATCTTTAAAAATTGTCTCAATTTTCACAATGCAACTTACTTCACTCATTTACCCAAACTGATAGTAAAACATCACCCTCTATCCAAAAGTACCAATGACTCTCACATGCAAGAGTTAGCTCTACACACCAAAGACATTTCAATTCATAAAAAAGCTCAAATGAAGAAAGAATTTACACTCAATCTCACAAAGAAATTCAAGTACATCGAATAGAACCATAGGCTTGCCCTTTGTGTTTTTCACCACTAATGTAGACTTAGTTTGGAATCACCAAGGTCTTGCGGGTCAAGATGTAGGTTTAAGGTGCGGGAGGAAATATCTATGGATAAAGTGACTAAAAGACCTCCTTCAATACAGTCGCTCAATCCTTTCTACACCCAAAATTTTCAAACTACCCACCTTATTCTTCTTCAAATAATTTCCCCTATTTTTCTAACTTTTTGTTTAACATTTTCCAAATAATTCAAATCCACCATTTTCTTTCTTCATTTGTTTGACTTTTTCAAGAGATTTTCTACCTATAAACCCTTTTTAGCTCCTCACTTATCCATTTTTTTCAAGTTCTATGGGCTAAGCTATTCAATTTTATAATCAAGCACATCTCTTGTCTTTTAAGCATATGTGTTGACAGCCTTACATACACCTTTTTTGTCTTTTCTTTGATCATCTTCTCCCAAATACACAACCCCCAAACTTAGGTTTTTGCCTATAATCCATTATTTAGAATCATACAATGCACCAAAGGAGTTTAAGTGCCAAAAAAGAGCTTTTCAAAAAGGCTTAGGTGTTTTAGCATGGTTATCATTATAATAGGAGAGAAATATGGGCAAAAAGGCTCAAATGGGTTAACTAGGAAACAATATTAAGGTGGGAATTTGGCTATGTGATGGGTCAAAAAGGGCCTCGGGTCATCCTCCAAATCAAGCTTGCCTAGAATTTCACTTTGCATACACTCGGGGCAAGTTCTAAACTACATATATGCACAAGAATTATTCAAAAATCTCACCACACATGGCATCATACTCATAGGGCAAAAAGTTAGTCTCCCAACCAATTTCAGCAATTTGAGCTTCATAAGTTACTCCAAGCCAAAGACTCATCCTTGTAAAGAGAGAGCCAAAAATAAAGTTTAATTGTCTCATTCAAAAGAAACCTCAAAAACATTCTTGATCTTTTTTAAAAAAGAAAACTATATTTTTGGTTTTTTTCTCAAAATTATTCCATTTCTTGCCATTGACATTTTGAAAGTACATTCGAACTTTTTCTTCTTACTAGTTAACCAAAATGACTAGATACTTCACCTAAGGATGTCGCCTCATCATTCCTCATGGGTGAATTATCACTCGGTTTGACAAAGAAACTAAACTCAAATAAAAATAAAAGATCAAAAGAAATAGAAAATAAAATTTTGCTCCTTAGGAAAGAACCGAGTTTTAAAGAAAACCCTTGGAGTTTATTAGACACATATATACAAAAAGAGACAAGAGCAATGCACACAATCGGATTCCACATTTATATTAAGCACATGACACAAATTCAACAACAAAAAGACAATATTTGACATTATTATCAAAATGCCTGGCCCATCCAAACCAATGTCAATAATAAAACAAAAACAAAACAAGTCCCACAAGGGCTAAAGTACATAAACATGACAAAATATAACGTGTACACACAAACATTAAAGTGATAACATAGAGTATGTCCACACATTTGTCTAACCAAATGCCATAAAGTGAGACATTAGGTACCGACCATCAAATGAATCATAAAAATGCCCTACCCCCCACTAAAGACATTGCATTATCCCCAATGCAAAAGTAAAAGAGAGTAGAGAAGGGTAAAGACTCCTTGTGGTGCATTAAGAACTAGGATCCCTGTAGGTGAATAACTCCTTGTGGTGCATTAAGAACTAGGATCCCTGTAGGTGAATAATCACACTATCTCAATAGGAACCTTGTCAAACTGGGCTCCTCTCATTGAGTCTGCTATGAAGGATGACTCATCATCATATCGAGTGCTAGAACTAGCCCTAACCATCTGTGCATGCTCCTCATCCCTGGATAATTACAAGACGAGCTCAACCTGTTGGGCCTTAGGTAGCCCTTTTATAAGATAAACCTTGGCCTCGTCACCAATATTCTCAAGACCCTCTCTGAAAAAATCATTAAATGGAACCACTGGGCTAGAAGTCTCCGGGGAAAAAGCAAACACCAACTCATCAAGACCAAAGAAGGGTTGTTCGTAGTGAAACTCTACCCGTAAACTATCAAGGTCTATCTTCATAAATGCCACCCTCTCACAATCTCCCCTTACCTCAAGCATGGCCACTCTTTGCTCTAACTTTTCTATGCGGGCACGTAGAGGTACTATAGCAACCTGAATAAATTGGGAATATCCTCCACAAATCGAGTAAGAGTAGCATTATTTTCCAAAGTCATGAAAGAAACCTTGGTAAACGTCACTGTAGAAAACTGTGATGATTATGTGGGACGAGGTGGTGGTGTGGTTCTTGATGATGGAGGATTATCAGGAGAATCATGATGAGTCTCAACATCAAATCTAGAATTCGTAGGGATCTACATTCCCTCTGAGCTCGGCAACCCTTCCGCACTCGAGTCTACCAAAACCAAAGCTTTCCTCTTTATGATCGTAGGGTTATCCTCATCCTTGTAATGTGTGATGTCATCTGGTGCATATAACCCATCTATTAATCTTGGAGAGTAGCAAGGCAAAGCATAGATATGAGTGCCAAAAAGAGCAATAAAGTGCTCGATTGCTTTGACCTTAACTTCATCATCTCCGCTATCAACTCTCCTAATTTAATAGATATTTTATCCATGATGCATCCGATAATGATATCCCTATCAATCATGATATCTTGATCATTTCATGAGGGGAGTAAATGGTTACCAACAAATCCAAGCCAATGTTTGGCTTGAACTAAAAGATCTCTCCTCTCTATTTGACCTTCACCATTAGCCCATGGAGGAAGGACCTTAGCAATCATCCTAGAAAGCCACATAAAAATTTAACGTCCCCCAAATATTATCTTCTTGTACTTCACCACGAAATCTAAGTCACAAGAAAAATAGAGCTTATTGATCTCCGAGGACGTGCAAGGGACTTCCACTCCTCAAACTAAGACACTCTCGAGACACGATTGTTCGGCAATTGACATTTTATATTTTTGTTCATTGTGCCGAAAAATATAGGAAACATAGAATTCCTGATCAATTTTTGGGAAGTAGCATAGTGGGTGAGTGGAAGGCGTCATATCCATGAAGAGTTTCCATACCCGTTCTTTAACCTCGGCAATGATTTTGGGGAAATGGGTGTCATATACCTTTATGATAAAGACCTTCTCGGGATTGAAGCCCTGAGTAGTTACCCAATCATCATATAACTCCCTCACATCTTCCACACTAAACCAAATTTTATCCGTTTTCCTTCTAACCTTTCGTGTACGATCAATGGTAGCTTGGACATCCGGGACTTTCAGACTATCTTTGGAGACCGATTCTTTTTCCCTTGTGGAAGTAGCTTTTGCTTTTCCTTTATCCGGGGCATTACCCTTTCTAGCTTCTTATGGCAAGTTCTTCCTTGGAGACATACCTATGAGAAAAAAACAAAACCAAACCAAAATAAAAGAGAAAAGGTAAAACATATTTTTGGAATTTTGTATGTTAAGAAAGAAAATTAAAGATAAAAAGAGAAAATGTTTGTTTGAGAGATGCAAGGTAACTTCATTATTAGATCCCATGGGATTCATTTATTACAACACTTAATCATTTGGGCTCTAAATTATCTCACATTCTTCACATTTCACGAAACTAGTTTATAGGACATCCAAAACCTCTAATGGAAACAAGAATGACGAATACCCTTAAGAATGATGTCATCCAATCTATCACAGGGCAAGGCAAGTATTCATGTCTCCGGTTAGGCATAGTGACCAACAAGAACCATGGATGCCAAATTTCTCAACAAACTCGCTCAACCAATGACTATTGAATATTTCATATTTAGGATCAATTAGACTCAAAATGATGCATCAAAAGTGACCACATTATTCCCTAAGGAAAATCACACTGGCCATTATAAGCGTACAAGACATTTCTCTCTTATTATCATTTCAACAAACACATAGTGGGTATGCCAACTAAGAATTTGGAGAAAGAGAATAGAAGCACAAGAGAGAAAACTCATCTCACCAAATCATATCCAAACACATTCAAGGTACTCATATTATCATACTTGAGCCACCCACCACACAAAATAAGCAAGAAAGGTTTAATAGGCATTTTGTCAAACACATGGTGCACTAGATTTATTTAAGAAAGTATCATCAATCAAATAAGTAAAACAAGGCACGTATGATAAAATAGTAACTCTAACAAGTATTTATCATACCCATTAGCTCACACAAACTCAATACAAATTACCAAACGTCATGAGGTAAGAAACGTTATGTCCATGTTTTGAGAAAATTTAAAAGTGAAACCATGAAAGAGCATACCTTTCTTGATATAAGAGAGGGGAAAAATTAAAGTACAATACCAAAAGAATTATCTCACTTTTTGTTAGCTAAATTATTGGTAAAGAAAGAGATAAAGTTGAGTGTGAGAGAAAGAAATCGTGTAAAGGAGTTGTAATGAAAAAAAGTTTTAAGTGTGGACTACTTTTGGCACCTTTTTAAGCCTTTTAACAGATTAAACAGATTTTGGGTTGACCGGGTTGGGTCAGCCCCATAAAATCTGACCCATTTTGAAGTTTCAATGTTTTCTTAACTCAACCTGCGCTCCAAATGCTTTGACACCTGCAACTGGCCTGCTCAAGCAGGTCCAATGCAAGTTACGGAAGAATGTACAAGGTTGTGCTGCATCCCATCTGCTCCTGGTCTATTGCAGCAAGTCCAGTATAGGTCCAGGCAATACCTTCAGCTTCTTGGCCTGAATCTACCCTCCAAAATTCTCCCAGATGCTCCTGGCCTACGCCTGGACTGCTTGAGCAAGTCCAGCACGGGTCAAGGCAGTGTAGTTATTGCAATTTTGTTCCAAATGTAGGCCGCCTGCATTCCAAGTGCTTAGCACCTATGGCTGGCCTACTCAAGCAGGTTGCCAACAGCCTGGTACTCAATTTTTTTTGCATAAAATTATTGGTTCGAAGCTTAGTTTTAAGCCTTCGAGCCAACCTTCTCGTATCCTAATTTTATAAAATTACTGCAACAACCAAAACTAAACTAAAATGTGAATCAAAAATATTAGAAAATAGTAAGAAAAATTCCTTGGGTTTTCTCCTAAGAAGCGCCTTAGTTAAAGTCACGGTACGATATTATTTACTCATTATTTTGGATCTTTGAAGGGAAATGACTCAACCTTAGTTGCTTTGGGTCCACCCATATGATAATGCTTCAATTGTTGCCCATTTACCACAAATTTCTTCTTCTCGTGATCTTCCAACTCAATAGCTCCACTAGGATAAACATTATCGCGAACGGACCTGGCTACTTTGATCTAAGCTTCCCCGCAAAAAGTTTTAATCTTGAATTGAAGAGGACATCATCACCCACATGAAACTCTTACTTTAAGATTTTAACATCATGCCACCTCTTCATATTCTCTTTGTACAATATGGAGCTTTCATATGCTCTGATTCGAACTCTTTCAACTCATAAAGTTGATTCACTCTCGATTTTAAAGCATCTTCCCAATCCATATTCAACTTCCTCAAAGCCCATAAAGCCTTATGCTCCAACTCAACGGGTAAGTGGCAAGCCTTACCATACACCAATTGGTAGGGGGACATACCAATAGGAGTTTTATAGGCCGTTCTATATGCCCAAGAGAATCATTGAGTTGTCTTGCCCATTTTGTATGGCCAACATTCACAGTTTTCTCAAGGATAAACTTGATTTCCCAATTCGAAACTTTAACTTGGCCACTAGTTTGGGGATGATAGGGAGTAGCAACCTTATGCTTCACCCCATACTTATCAAGAAAAGCACCGAAGATCCGGTTATAAAAATGAGAGCTGACACCACTAATAATTGCCCTTGGAATCCCGAATCTTGTAAAGATGTACTTCTTTAAGAAAAAAGTGACACTCTTGCCTTCGTTATTCGATAAAGAAATAGCCTCCACCCACTTTGAGACATAATCGATGGCTACCAAGATATATATATTACTATATGAGCTCACAAAGGGACCCGTGAAGTCGATCACCCACACATCGAATAGTTCAACCTCAAGATTAGGCTTAAGAGGCATCTCATGCCTCCTCAAAACACCGCCTTGAATTTGGCATTGAGGGCATATTTTGACCAACTCATAATTATCTCTATGAAGGGTAGTCCAATAGTGCCACTTTGAAGCACCTTAGTGGCTGTTCGGATCCCACCATGATAACCACCGAATGGACAGGAGTGATAAGCCTCAAGAATATCTCTCATTTCCACCTCCATGATACACCGATGGATCACACAATCCGCACATTCCCTAAACAAGAATAGTTCATTCCAAAAAATATTTTTTTCATATCAAATAGGAACCATTTCTTTTGATAATGATTGAGCTTTTCGGGAAGCACACCGCTTACAATATAGTTAGCATAATCTGCATACCACAGTGCAACGTTTCCCAAAAGTGACATAACTAGCTCATCTAGAAAGGAGTCATCAATATCAATTTCACCCAAATTTTATGGTTGGATTCAAAGTGGGAAAGGTGGTCGGCTACTTGATTTTCACACCCCTTTCGATCCTTTACTTTAAAATCAAACTCTTGCAAGAGCAATATCCACCTAATCAACTAAGGTTTTACCTCTTTCTTGGCCATGAGATATCTAAGAATGGCATGGTCAGTGCGCACAACCACTTTTGTGCCTAACAAATAGGCTCAAAACTTCTCAAAAGCATACACCACCACTAATAACTCTTGTTTTGTAACCATATAAATACATTAAGCATCATTCAACGTTTTGCTTGCATAGTAAATCGGGTGGAACAACTTCTCTTTTCTTTGACCCAATATCGCACCTAGAGAAACACCACTTGCATCACACATTAATTCAAAGGGCAATGACTAATCCAGGGCTACTATGATAGGAGTCGACACGAGGAGTTCCTTGAGATAATTAAAAGCCTTTACACAATCATCATCAAATTCAAATTTTGCCTCCTTTTCAGGAAGCTTGCACAAAGGAGGAGCGCTCTTTAGTAAATCCTTAATGGAACTCTGATAGAACTCGACATGACCAAGAAAATTTCTAACGCCCTTCAAAGAGATCGGTGGGGATAACTTAGCAATCACCTCAACTTTTGATTGATCCACTTGAATGCCCTTTCCAAAAATTTTGTGGCCTAGAACAATGCCTTCCTTGACCATGAAGTGACATTTTTTCCAATTCAAAACAAGACTAGTCTCCACACATCGTTCAAGGACTTTACTTAAGTGAGCAAGGCAAGAATCAAATGAACCCCCAACCACGGAGAAGTCATCCATGAAAACCTCTATTGTATCCTCTACCATATTTGCATAAATGGACAACATGCATCATTGGAACGTGGTCATTGCATTGCATAACCCAAAAAGCATGTGCTTGAAAGCAAATGTGCCATAGGGAGAAGTGAAGGTGGTTTTTTCTTGGTCTTCTAGGGTGATGGAAATTTGATTGTACCCTAAGTAGCCATCAAGGAAGATATACCAACCTCAACCGGCTAGTCTATCCAACATGTGATCCATAAAAGGCATGGGAAAGTGGTCTTTCTCGGTCCACAAGTTTAATTTATGATAATCCACACATATTCTCCTACTCATGATCGGACGCATAGGTACAAGATCATTATTCCCATTCGGGATAAACATCATGCCGCCTTACTTGGAACACATTGCACCGGACTCATCCACGTACTATTGGAAATTGGTAGATAACTCCCGCATCAAGCCACTTAATGATTTCCTTCTTGACCACCTCTTGTATTGGTTGATTAAGTCTTCTTTGGTGTTCCACACTAGGAACATGATTAATATTTAACTTGATTTTATGAGAACAAATTCTGGGAGCAATGCCTATAATGCCCGCTATAGTCCACCTGATAGCACGAATGAACTTTTTTACAATTGATCTCAAGGCATCCACTTGACAAGGTTCAAGATCATCTGCAACAATGATTAGCAAAGTATTTTTATCACCCAAGGAAACATACTGGAGATGATAAGGAAATGAATTTAGTTCGAGTTGAGGTGGCTCAATAATTGATGGCTTGGCGGTGGACTCTCACGATTTTTCAAATCAAGTTCCAATTTGACCGAAATCTTGGTGTAAGATCCAAGACCCATCAACGAAGCTACCACCTCATCATATTCCTCAACCACCTCACTACTAAGGTTCTACAATACACCCACCAAGGGTTCATTCATATAATCCATTTCAACGGTGTTAACTACCTCATCATCAACTACATCAATCACTAAAATTACTTGCAATTCCATAGGTTCCTTCAAAGCCTTACACACATCAAAGAAAACTTCTTCATTATTCATCCGAAACTTCATATCACCTAGTTCCATATTAACTAAGCCCCTTCTGGTGGCCAAGAATAGTCTACCAAGAATAATTGGGACTTCATGATCAATCTCACAATCAAGAATTACAAAGTAGGTTGGAAAAATAAACTAGTCAACTTTCACCAACACATTAATCAACACACCCACGGGCTTTTTAATTGAACGATCAGCCATTAAAAGACTCATTGTAGTGGTCCTAGGAACACCCTAACCTAACTTTCGAAACACGACAAATGGCATCAAATTAATACTTTCCCTAAGATCACACAACATTTTTTCAAATTTGTACACCCTGATAGTGCAAGGAATAGTAAATACACCTGGGTCTTCTTTCTTTACCACCATTGTGTTAGACATTATATCACTATAATTGTCGATTACCTCAATTATTTCAAAATTCATGACTCACTTCTTTGTAACCAAGTCCTTCATAAATTTAGCACATCGGGGCATTTATTATATGTTTTATATCAAAGGAATATTCATTGATAAATTACTAAATTTCACAAGAAAATTCTTGAACTTGGTATCATCATCCTTCTTCCTGAGCCTTTATGGAAATGAGAGAGAAATTTTGATTTATGGCAATGGAACAATAGGAGTTTCATCCAGTTTTGGAGTATCATCATCAACCACCTTAGGAGCATTCTCACTTTTAACATTTTCTCTAACTACCTTAGGCCATTCAATACTTGTCTCATTAGGCTTTGGATCATCATTATTTGGCTCTTCTATCCGCTTTCCCTTTGCATTGGCTTGTTCTTCATTTCCCTTTTCATTGGGGTCTTACCAAGATCAACAACATATTTACCAAGAGTCCGACCACTCCTAGTTATAATAGCCATGATGTGAGCACCATTTTTAGGATTGACAACCATTTCACCAGGCAATCCACCCTTTGGTCTTGCATTAAGTTGTGCTGGGATTTGGTCCAATTGAGTTTCAAGTTTCTTAATAGAGGCCGAGTGAGATATCACCATTTATTTGATTTGTGAGAAGTCACCTTTCATCTCTCTCATGATTTTGTCGGTCCCCTCACACCCATTAAAATTTGAGCAAGGACATCTTTATTTTTTAGCTTATCTGGGTCAATAAAACTTGGCTCTTTACCCTTTGCCCAATCATGTGGAGGCATATACCGATCATAATCTCTTTTTTTATCTCTCCAATCTTGATATCTATCATAATCTCTATCACGCCAATCTATATCATGGTCTTTTTCCTTCCAACCTTGATTCCCACCTTGTCTTTGATAGGTAGAGCGAGAATCCTCCCGCTTGGTTCGACAAGAATTGAATCTCTTCATCAAGGGCCTCTATTTCCTAATTATTATAAGCTTTAAAACTCTTATAATAAATGTCATTGACCGCCTTTGAAGGAGCTCCCATCACATGGTTGGTGAGAAGATCAAGTTGTGTTGTCACTTTAGCCATATTTGCATCTTTTTCTTTATCCTTTTTCTTTTGTTCTTGGCTTACAAAAGATGCGTAGGGAGCCCCTATGGCCACCTTGGTATCTCTTATGTTCCACCCTCTACTTTACTTAGTAACAAAGTCGACGCAACACCATATGATAGTTTGACAAGAGACCCCCCAGCCGCATTATCAACTACCGTCTTGTTTAATTGATCCAATTCCCTATAGAAAATTTAGGGAAAATATTTATCCGGAACCTCATGATTTGGGTATTGCATTAACTTATTGTTGAAGCATTGCCAAGCCTCATATAACGGCTCTCCATTAAGTTGGCAAAAGTTGGTGATTTCATCCCTTAGTTGCAACATCCGAGAAGGAGGAAAATATCTTTCCAAGAATGCCTTCATGAGCTTACTCCATGAAGCAATAGATCCCACGGGCAAAGACCGCAACCATAAGACCGCTTCTCCCATCAAAGAGAATGAGAAAAGACGTAATCGGATTGACTCATAAGATATGTGGACTATGTCAAATCGAGAACACACATCAATAAAATTCTTCAAGTGTAGATTAGAATACTCATGAGCTTGGCCTCCAAATAACTCTTTAATTTAAATTAAATGAAGCATCACGCTAGTAACATGAAACACTCTATTTCCTTTCGTCGGTGGAATATGAATAGCACTAGCTTGGCCCGCATCACTGAGGTAATTCGCATCCTCAAGATACCAATCAACCGTCTCGACATTACTATCGTGTTGGCTTATAGTATCGTGTATACTATTATACGCACTTGAGAAAGAACAAAGACACCAAATAATGTAAAATAAAATACTATGACTAACCCCCAAAGTAACTAAAAATACTACTAGAGTGAAAATAATGTTTCACTCCCCGACAACGGCACCATTTTTTATAGCACTCAAATTACACTCTTGAATGAGTGTAAGTGATCACTGTCAATATAATAACCCAACTTAGGTCGGGGTCAAATCCACAAGGACTGAAAGTATGAAATTCAAAACTCAAGAGTGTTAATAGTCTACTAAAACATGACTCGTAGTGTGAATAAAACAATCACAAATGTAAAATGGGGGAATTAGTTTGAATGTGTTTATGAATGAAAACTACTTCAGTTTTAGTGCACTATCTTGACGTTGAAAAATCCTAAGAGTGAATTCAATTGAGAATAACCCTTGGGGTTATGCAATTCTAGAAGTAGGTTCATGCATGGGTGCTTGACAATTTATCTAACTTTTAGCTAAAAGTAATGGGTAGGCTAGATGTCAATGTATTGATGTCAATCTTTCAATTACTACACCAAATTTCACAAATGGGATCTTTCGAACACCTTAAAAGTGTGACAATTTCCCATATCTATTGCCTCAATTGACACCCTTATGTCTAAGAGATTTTATTAAATAAAATGAATCAAGTTATTGATTGCATTTATTCCTCACCCATGTCTCCTTTTTCAAGAATAACATGGGTTCAAGGGTGGTTAGGGTTTGCAACCCCCAACTCTTAGTTAAATCATAGAATAAATGCAACACCCATCATAAATAACTAATTAGGAGAATAATTAGCTAACACCCATGCACTACCATAACCTAAGCAAACACAACCCCAAGATTTAGAATTAGCTACTCATAGATAAAAAGCGTAAGAATATACCAAAGTTATCATTGACTTCATCCATGAGTAATAAAGAGAATGTAGTTCCAAACTTGGAGTTTCAATAAATCTTCAATAGAAAATTACTATTTCTCCTTTGGGAATCACTCACATATATTTTTCACTCAATACTAGTACAATATTCTTCTAGGATGAAAAGATAGGTGCTAAGATGAAAAGATAGAAGCTAGGTCTTGGAAAATCAGCTAGAAACCCTTCTTTAAGCCCCACTTGCATATTTGACAAAAATTATAAAATTTCCACCTTGCTCTTGATTTGCTTGAGTGGATCTAAAGAGAATGGAGAGCAGGTAAAGAGCAGATGGAAAGTAGCTCCAAAGTAGATGCAAAGTGAATGCAAAGTGGATGGATCTTTTTCTTAATATTCGGCCTCTTATTGACTTTAATGATTTGCTCATCTTCCCTTTTTAACTTTTACCTACACAAATAAGCATTAAGTAATATATTGCCATCAAATTAATGGAAAATCATGATAATTTAGGCCTAAAAGGTGTTAATAAGTTGTTAAATTGATGACTTATCATTATTCAAATCATTTTAGTACATATTTATGCTTGGTCTTGCATTCATTTTACATATTCATGAACTGATGCTCAGTACTTATATGTTTTCCAGTTAGTCCTATCTCACATATTAGTACATTCAAAGTACTGACCGCATACTCTATTTTGCGCTATGTTATCTTATAACATAGGTTTGGATACTCAGTTCTCCGATTGCCCTTAGTCATCTCAGAAACACTCAACAGTAGTTATGGTGAGTACCCATCTATCGAGGACAAGTATTTATAATTATTTTTAGTATTTTATCTATTTCAATCAGTCAGAGTTAGTTGGAGGTTTGTCCCATCAACTCATCAATCTTAGAGACTTTCAAATATTCAGATAATTAAATATCCAGAATTGTTTTCAATTTTATCAATAGTTTCAGACATGTTAAGTATTATTTCAGTGATACATCTTAATAATATTTGATCAGCTTAATTTTTGTATATGATGTTCTTGTATTATTTTATACAGTGCTCACAGCAGAAACTAGATCATAGGTTAGCTTGGGATCACTTGTGGCCTTATGCACCGTGTTACAACTAGGGGTACTCTCGGATTGTGAAAAAACTTGGTATTAGAACTTAAGGTTTTAAAGTGTCCTAGGGTATCTAAAAGCCGCATTGAGTAGATTATTATGCATGGGTGTGAAGCGCACCACACTTATGGGCGAGAGGCTATAAGATATTTTAGGAAAGTTTTCCTTCTTTCAGTAACTATGTCATAAGAAAGAGCGTGAGCTCTATTGAATTTATTTTTCTAACTCATCCTTCATATATTTATAAAAAATGTCTCCCAGAAGAAATAATAGAAGGAGGAATGGGGATCAGCCCGCACCGCCACCTGTTCAGGAAGACCCTCTGAACGAACATATTTGCCATGCTGAATTCAAGACTGCTTTTACTATTTTGGCTTAGATTGTGGCTGCTCAGAATAACTAACAGGTTGTTTCCCCAGCCAATCCAGTAGTAGTATAACAGCAACTAGGATTTGAGACTTCACTCGGATGATCCTCCATTATTTTCTGGATCCAAGTCTGAAGAGGATCCACAAGAGTTTTAGGATGGTATGCAGAAAGTGACAGATATCATGGGTGTTACTTTTAGTGAGACTATTGATTTAGCTACTTACCAATTGCAAGGAGTGACTCATACTTGGTTCAAGCAGTGAAAGGAGGACAAAGGTGTTAAGGCAGGGCCTATAGATTAGGAAGAGTTTGCTATGACCTTCTTAGATAGATTTTTCCCACACGAGTTAATGGAGGCTAAAGTGCAAGAGTTTATAAATTAAAAGGTGGGTAACATGAGTGTGAAGGAGTACTCACTCAAGTTTACTGGTTGGCTAGTGTGCTCCGACTATGGTAGCTTGTTCTAGGGACAAAATAAGTAATTTTATGTCCAGGGTTTTGAAGGATATGGTTAAGGAGTGTAGAAAAACTATGTTAGTTAAGGAGATGGACCTTTCTAGATTGATGGTCCATGCTCAGCAGTTTGAGAAAGAGAAGCTCAAAGAAAAAAGGGGAGAATAAGAGGTCCATAATCGATAGCTTCAAATTCTCACGACAAAGGCCTAATAGTGGGAATCGTTCTCAGTTTTACCAAAATTTTTAGCTCTATCCCCATCTTCAGCCAGTGTGCAGTGCCTAAGTTCAGGAAGAACAATAGGGATAGAGCGACAGACCCTAAGTCTTAGGGTAGTGAGAATAGTAGTTGTACCAATATGCTTTGTAGGATATATGGTAGGAACCATAAAAGAGAGTATCGTAAAGACAATGATATGTGTTTTATATATAGTAATCCAGGCCACAGGATCAGGTATTGCCCAGTAGTTACCCAGAAGGGAAAGGATTTTCTCAAAAGGATCAGTCTAACTTTTCATTAGCTCCAGCAGGTCACCCGACTTAGTAAGGAACCACCTTTAGAGCCACCAGTGGGTAGTGTCAGAAATGACTTTATGCTCTCTAAACTCGACAGGATCAGGAGAGTTCTTCTGATGTGGTTACAGGTACGTTACAAGTCTTCCATCTTTATATTAATGCATTGTTAGACCCTGCAACTTTGCTTTATTTTGTGACTCCCTATATAGCAATAGACTTTGACATTAGTCCCATAATCCTAATAGAACCCTTCTCATTGTCTACCTAGATGGGTAGTTCTATTACAGCCAGATGGTATATAGAAATTGCTCAATCACAGTGTCTTAGAAAGTTACTTTAGTTGATCTTATGGAGTTAGAGATGACAAATTTTTATGTCATTATCCGTATGGATTGGATCCACTCATGATTTGACTCCATTGACTATAGAAATAGAATAGTCTAGTTCTAGTTTCCAAATAAGCCTATCATAGAATGGAGGGGTAGTACCACAGTGCCTGTAGGTCGATTTGTCTCCTACCTTAAGGTAAGAAAGATGATTTCTAAGGGATGTATTTACCATATCATTTGAGTCAAAGACTCAAATTCTAAAAATTCAAGTCTTGAGTTAGTTCTAGTATTGAATGAGTGTCCAGAAGTGTTCCCTGAAGATCTTCCTGGAGATCCTCTTGAGAGAAAAATTGACTTCAGAATAAATCTCCTCCTAGATACCCAGCCTATCTTAATTCCACCTTACATAATGTCTCCAGCTAAGCTTAAGGAATTGAATAATCAATGGAAAGACCTCCTAGATAAGGGTTTTATCAAGCCTAGTGTTTTTTCATGGGGTGCTCTAGTTCTCTTCGTGTGCAAGCAAGATGGTTCCCTGAGAATGTGCATTGACTACCATCAGTTAAACAAATCACAACTAAGAATAAGTATCATATGCCCAGTATTGATTACTTATTCGACTAACTTCAGGGTGCAAGCTATTTCTCTAAGAGAGACCTCAGATTCGGCTATCATCATTTAGAGTCAGGGAATGTGATATCCCAAAGATAGCTTTTAGAACTCGGTATGGTCACTTCGAATTTCTAGTTATGTCTTTTGGACTAACGAATGCTCCTAAAACTTTTATGGACTTAATGAACAGGATGTTCAAGCAGTACTTGTATATATTGATCATAGTCTTCATAGATGACATCCTCGTCTATTCTCGTGGTGAAGGTGATCATGGAAACCATTTGAGAATTGTGTTGTAGACCCTTAAGGATCACCAGTTATTTGCTAAGTTTAGTAAGTGAGAATTCTGGTTGAGATCAGTAGCTTTCCTTGGTCATATTATTTTCGGTGATAGCATTCGAGTTGAGCCTCAAAAGATCAAAGCAGTGAGAACTGGACCAGACCCATCTCTCCATTAAATATCAGGAGTTTCTTAGATTTAGCTGGTTATTATAGATGGTTTGTTGAAGGATTTTCCTATTTCTACTCCCATGCCTCGAGTGACTTAGAAAAAAGTCAAATTCAGTGGTCAGATTCCTAAGAGAAGAGTTTTCAGGAGTTGATGACTCGACTTACTTTTGATCTAGTATTGACTTTATCAAAGGGTTCAGATGGGTTTGTAGTCTGTTCTGATGCTTTTAGAGTGGGTCTTGGTTATGTATTGATGCAGTGAGGTAAGGTCATAGCCTCTGCCTCTAGATAGCTTAAACCCCATGAGAAGAATTACCCGACCCATGATCTTGAGTTGGCAGTAATTATCTTAGCCTTACAGATTTGGAGCATTACCTTTATGGGGTTCATGTTGATGTGTTCACAAATTATAAGAGTTTATATAATGTGTCACTAAGAAGAATCTAAATCTTTATCAGAGAAGGTGGCTTGAATTGCTGAAAGATTATGATATGAGTGTAATGTATCACTCGGGTAAGGATGATGTAGTAGCTGATACTCTTAGTAGAATGTCTTTGGAGAGTGTTGCATATGTTGAAGAGGATAAGAAGGAGTTAGTCTGTGAGGTTCATCAGATTGCTAAATTAGGTGCTCAGTTGTTTGATTCGGTCAAAGGTAGTATGTGGGTTTAAAATGGTTCAAAATCTTCATTGGTGGCTGTAGTGAAAGAAAAGCAAGACAAGGATTCTATTTTGGTCAGGTCGAAGGAGGTGGTTCTAGATCAGAGGTTGAGGTTTTCTCCCAAGGAAGATATGGTGTACTTTATTGTCAGGAAAGGTTATGTGTTCCAAGTATGGATGGTTTAAGATAGAAAATATTAGCAGAGGAACATGGTGTGTGATTATTTTTTTCACCCAGGAGCCACTAAGATGTACCGTGATTTGCGAGAAATTTATTGGTGGAATAGTATGAAGAAAGATATTGCAAAATTACTAGCTAAGTGTTTGAATTGTCAGTAGGTCAAGGTTGAATACCAATGGCCTAGTGGTATGCTTTAGGATTTCAGCATCCACACATGGAAGTGGGAAGTGGTGAACATGGATTTTGTGACAGGGTTACCACGTACGCATCGTCAACATGATTTAATTTGGGTCATTGTAGATAGAATGACCAAGCCAGCCCATTTCTTACTAGTTCATACTTCGTATTCACGTGAGGATTATGCTAGACTCTGTCTCAGGGAGTTGGTAAAGTTTCATGGGGTTCTGTTAACCATTATTTCAGATAGAGGTACTCAGTTTACCTCCTATTTTTGGAAGGCTTTTCAGAAGGGTCTTGGAACCCAAGTTCATCTCAGTACAACTTTTCATCCTCAGATAGATGGTCAGGTAGAGTGGACTACTCAGATGTTAGAAGATATGTTGAGGGCTTGTGTTATCAACTTCAAAGGTAGTTAGGATGACCACTTGCCTATTATTGAGTTTGCCTATAACAATAGTTATCACTCTAGTATTCAGATGGCTCTATTTGAGGCGCTCTATGGAGGGAGATATAGATATCCTATTAGTTGGTTTGAAGTAGGTGAGGCTGCTTTGATAGGGCCAGATTTAGCATATGAGGTGATGGAGAAAGTTCAGTTGATCCGAGAAAGGTTGAAGACAACCCAGAGCCGACAAAATCTAATGATGATGTGAGAAGAAAAGATCTTAAATTTGAGGTTGGTGACTTAGTTTATTTGAAAAATATTCCCATGAAAGGGGTGAAGAGGTTTGGTAAGAAGGGGAAGCTCAGTCCCCGCTATGTTGGCCTATATAGGATTTTGAGCTGTTCTGGGAAGGTAGCTTATGAGTTAGACTTGCCTGCAGATTTGGCATCAGTGCACCCAGTGTTTTATGTTTCTTTACTAATGAAATGCATTGGTGACCCAGCTTCTGTTGTTCGTCTAGAGCGTGTGGGCGTGAAAGATAGCCTTTCTTACGAAGAAGTCCCAGTTGAGATCCTTGATCATTAGATTCGTAGGCTAAGGAATAAAGAAGTTCCCTTTGTTAAGGTTCTATGGAGAAATCAGTCCGTCGAAGGGGATATACGAACCAAGTATACCCATTTTTTCTCTACTAATTCAAATTCATCTTGAGGTAATAGTTTTCTATAAATTGATTCTCTTATTTTCTATCTCAGTTATCTGACCATCCTAATATCAGAGCATGCATTCATGAATTCAGTTCAACCCATGCATCATGTTTCAGATTCAGTTACTTAATTATGATTCAGCTCATAAGTATTCAGTACATGATCTCAGTATTCTTAATATCTTAGTTCAGACAGTTTCATTTGGGAATTAATGATCCAAAGGGGGAGATATTATAATATCCCATAAGATTCTAGATGAGTTTTCAGCTATTCGTCCCATGTTTAGAAGTCCCAAAGACATTTAATTCACACTTAGTACAAGTGACATGGCGATTTTAAGTCCCTAAGATTTTGAACATTTTATTTTTTTCCTTGCCTAGTTTAAAATGTTGATTTATGAGTTAAAATATATTTAGGAATGTTAAAAAGGTCATCTAGGAGAGTTTTACAATTTTTTAAAGGGGTTTGGGATGTTTTTTTACTACGAAGGTAGAATGCCACCGCGATTTGAACGTGTCACGGAGGCTGTCTCTCCGCGATACATGGCATGTCACGGAGGTTAGCCTCTGTGATACACGCTAAATCATAGAGTCTAGTCATGAAGGTTGTGAAATCCTACAACATCATGTAGAGGTTCAAGGGGCATGTTGGTGTTTTCCCATCACCCAAAACACCCAATTGATGTCTTAAAACCCAAGAGGGGTATTATTTGCCGCATTCTCCATCATTTAATGATGCTCAAAATTATCCCATCCTAAAGAACACAAAAGTCAAAGCTTTCCCCAAGAATTCACTATTCAGGGTCCCAATTCCAAGTTTTTTTCAAGGATTCAAGCAACTCAGTTATGTGGGATATTCATCAATGGGATTCATTCCACCCATTGAGTCCCAAGAACCCTTTGTTTTTTTCAAGTATAAATATTTTTCCCTATTTCATGAAATTTCAATGTTAATTATGAAATTACTTAAATTGTTCCTAATAATTTTGAATAAAAACCATGACTTTGTGTTTTCCCATGTGAATTATACTCTTACATGTTTTATAATCTCAGTTACCCACATCATGTTCAGTTGAAGCCATGCCAATTTCTCAAGTTATGAAATAAACCATGTGATCATGTTGTTCTCATAAGTTTAACATATTCCCGTACTTAAAATCATGAACTTCATCAATTTAGTGAAATATTCTATGTTTTGGAGTTTACGAATCATGAATTCCCTTATAATATTTTAAATAATGATAGTGTATTTAAAGTATTATTCAGTGTTAGAGCGTTATGAACACCATATACCTATATGTTTATAGATGTTTTAGATTATCAAGTTTTAAGCCAATCATATCATGATTTTATTATCATTTTTAGATTATCATATGTATGTTGAACAATTATCAGTTGTGAGTCCAGTTAACTTAAATTAGCACCAATGTCAGTTTAGTTGAGAGTAGGATTTAGCACCGGGCGAACCTAGGGATGAAAGCTCACCCGCCAGTAGAGGATTGATACCTTTATTAGCAGTCCCTAAGTTCCAAAACTACGTAACCAACGTAGGTTATGAGGTATCATCCACCAGTAGAGGACTGGCACTCTCTTAGGGTTCACCTACCAGTAGTGGACTAACACCCTAGTCCTTTAGGACATCAGCCTTATGGATCCACATCATCAGACATGTGTTAGTACCCGTGGTAAGGTACTGACACCCTTCCAGCTCGGGTTACAGGTTGGACCTCGATTAGCTCTGATTGGGACATGTCGGTTACATAATAACTCCCATAATCTCAGTTTGACATTTTGAGTATGTCAGCTCAAGTTTGCATAACCCAGTTTATGGATGTCAGTTATTAAGTTATTCAATTTTTTAGTTATTCAACTATTCAGATATCAGTTATTCAGTCATTTAAATTACTTCAGTACATGTTTATGCTTGGTCTTGCATTCATTTTACATGTTCATGCACTTATGCTCAGTACTTATATGTATTCCAGTTAGTCCCTATCCCACATACCAGTACATTCAAAGTACTAACCGCATACTCTCTTTTGCACTATGTTGTCTTATAAGATATTCAGGCGCTCAGTTTCCCGATTGCCCTTAGTCAGCCCAGTACCACTCAGTAGAAGTTGTGGTGAGTTCTCATCCATCGAGGACAAGTATTTATAGTTATTTTTAGTATTTTCTTCATTTCAGTCAGACGGAGTTAGTTGGGGGCTTATCCTATCAACCTCTCATGTCTTAGAGGCTTTCAGATATTAAGACAGTCAAACTTGTTTTCAATTTTACTAGCAGTTTCAAACATGTTAAGTATTGTTTGAGTAGTACATCTTAACAGTATTTGATCAGTTTAACTTCTGTATATGATGTTCTAGTTATTTTATACAGTGCTCACAATAGGAACCAGATCATGGATTAGCTTGGGGTCACTTGTGGCCTTAAGCACCGTGTTGCGACTAGGGGGTAGTCTTGAATTGTGACAGTTTTCATGATCATCTATGACTTATACTCAACGTAGCCATATTTTTTGAAAGTAAAAAAATATAAAATATAAAATACAATAAAAAAAGAAAAAGATGAGAAAGAAAAAAAAGAAAAAAAAAAGAAAGAAAGAGAAGTAGAGGTTAGGATAGAAGAGAGAAAAAAAGACTATTAAAAAAAGGGAAAGAGGTTATGAATTGTAATCCAGAAAGTTAGGCTAGGAACGTTATCATTATTTTGCTGAAACTTAGACTATTTTTTGTAAGTATCCCATTATTATATGATCTATGTATGATTGTTATTGTGTTTACGGATTATGCGCTTATTATGCACTAAGCATACATCGATGACAACTACAATCTATTACAACTATGCGGGTGAAATTCTTTTAGCTAATTTGTTGAATCTTTTAAGACCCCCCGAAAATGTTTTTCCCTCCATTCGCTTTTACTTGTTCCTAATTTTCTAATTGATTTTCTATTTTTACTTGTCATTTTTGTCTTATCAAGAGAAGATAATTTTTTTCTATTTTACCCTTAATATTAATTACTTTTTTTCCTAAATTAATTACAAAATACAATGTAAATATCATTTAATAGGGGTTCTATGGTAAAATAGTCATGTTATTCATTAATTTTCTTAATACGTATTCCAACTCAAAATGTGACAAGTAAAATCGAACGGAGGGAGTAATTTGCAAATATCTATTTTTGAAGGACACAAGCACCAAAAAAGTAAGAAAAATAGAAAGGTATTTGGGATAGAAGAGGACATATGGAAAGTAGGTGTCTTGAAAAATTAAAAATCTTTATATATAATAAAGGAGGATATTCTAGCCTAAAATTAAAACAAGTGTCTTCTTGAGAACTACCTATTTGAATTTTTACAACAAAAGACTATCATTTCATAACAAAAAGCTATTTTGTTGATTATTTAAATATTTAATATTACTTCATATTTCATATCTATATATATAATAAAGGAGAATAGTCTAGCCTATAATTATGTCAAGTGGTATTTTAAGAACTAACATCTTACAACAAAAAAACTATTTTTTTATTATTTAAATATCTTATATTAATTTCATATTTATTTCATAGCTATATATATAATAAAGGAGAATAGTCTAGCCTACAATTATGTCAAGTGGTATTTTAAGAACTAACAACTTACAACAAAAACTATTTTCTAGATTATTTAAATATCTTATATTAATTTCATATCTATCTATATATATAATAAAGGAGAATAGTCTAGCCTATAATTATGTCAAGTGGTATTTTAAGAACTAACATCTTACAACAAAAAAACTATTTTCTAGATTATTTAAATATCTTATATTTATTTCATATTGTGGTAAAAAGCAACTAAGTTTGGCTCATATTGGATGAAAACTACTAAGATTGTCCTCTATTAGATGAAAACAACTTGAATTTTTTCTTAAAACCGTTTTCTTGAATTATATATGTTTAAATTCTTTCAAAAGATTTGTGAGGATTATTGTTTTTAAAATTTATGACGCCACAACATGTATTAACCGATTAACATAATCAGACAATTTATAAATAAAAGATTATAGTCATCCCAGTTTTTTTTTAAAAACTATTGAAAAAAGATGTCATTTCTCAAAATATGTAAACAATATAAATAATGATATTAATATAAAAATATTTATGATTTCATTATAATTGAGAAAATCAAGATTCAAAAAAAAATTAAAAATGAATGACCAATAGTAATCAAGCAACTTTTATGGAAAAAATTATTATGACCAGAAAGTCATTTCAAAATAAAAAATATTTTGATAGAGATGTCATCCCTTAAAATATATAAACAATTAATTTAAATAATCTAACTAATTATATTATTAAAGTAAATGTTTATGATTTCACTACAATTGAGTAAATCAAAAAAATATTACAAAAAAAAAATTAGTAATCAAGCTACTTACATGAATAAGATTATCTCTCAAAATACTTGCACAATTAATTTAAATAATATAGATAATAATATTATTTAAAAGATTTTATGATTTCACTACAATTTAGTAAATTAAAAATATTTTGAAAAAGATGTTATCCCTTAAAATATATGCATAATTAATTTAAATAATATAGATAATAATATTATTTAAAAAATATTTATGATTTAACTACAATTTAGTAAATCAAGAAAGTATACAAAAATAAAAATTAGAGAATAACCAATTAATAATCAAGTAAGTTATATGGAAAAGATTATTATGAGCAAAGAGTCATTCCATAAAAAATATTATGAAAAGGATGTCATCACTCACAATCTATATATAATTAATTTAAATAATAATATTATGCAAAAAAAAATATTTATAATTTGATTACAATTGACTAAATTAAGAAAGTATCAAGAAATATCAATTGAGAGAATAACCAATTATTAACCAAACAACTTATCTGGAAAAAAAAATTATAATAATCAAAGAGTCATTTCACAATTAAAAATATTATGAAAAAGAAGTCATCACTCAAATGGTAACTTTGGACTACAAAAATAAATAAATTTATTTCTATATATTTCAAGTAATTTATATTTAAAAAATATGCATTTTGTTATGAAATATAAATCAAAGAAGAAGAAGAAAGGAGAGAAAAGAGAGAGTGATTATTATTTCTCTTGAGAGGTTTCTTGATGGGTTAATTACAATGAAGGAAAACCCCTTTATTTATAGGAAAAAACTAACCTTGGGGTTTCAAACTTTTCCATAAATAGACAGTCACCGTATATGGTAATATATTTATAACACTCCCTCTTAAATGTCTAATTGATAGATAATGTGCCTCTTTAAAACCTTACTAGAAAAAAACTCAGTGGCAAAAAAATCTAATGAAGAAAAAAGAGTACGCATCTCTAACAATACACATACAAGTTGCCTCATTAAAAAACTGACAGGGAAAACCAAGTAAGACAAAACCTCGTAAGGAAAAAATAGTACAATGTGTATTAACTGTCCCTAGTGAGAACATTCTTAAGCCTTTGCATCCTGATCTTGTGCACCATCTTCTTGAAAGTTTCAATTGGAGGAGACTTGGTAAATAAATTAGCCACATTATTACTTGAACGAATTTTTTGCACGTTAAGATCACCATTCTTTTGTAACTTGTGTGTATAGAAAAGCTTTGACGAAATGTACTTCGTTCTATCTCCTTGAGTCCTCCCTTAAGTTGTGTTGTGCATGTTGCATTATCCTCATACAAAATCATGGGTACTTTGTCACATATCAAACTATATTTTTTGTGAATGAGATGTATTGTTTACCTTAACCACACACACTTTTGGCCTATTTCATGAATAGCCATTGTCTCAGCATAGTTCGATGAAGTGGCTACGATAGACTATTTTATATATCTTCAAGATATGGCAGTACCCCACACATATGAACACATAGCTTATTTGAGACCAGGATTTATAGGGTCAGATAAGTATCCAACATCAGCATAACTAACAAGATTGGGACTACAATCTTTAGAATAAATAAGCTCATATGTTTGATCTCATTCGAATGTCTCCTAGTAGGAGCAGAACTATACCTTGATAAAAATTGATCAAAAGGTTGTCATGGCTAGAGCCGAGGCCCTGGCCGTGATGGGCATCACGAACTATGAAGGCCCGAGCACCCCTGTCTATCTGGTGATCATGTACAATGTATATACAATAAGAAGAAATGCAGAAAAATCATAATACGGAATCATGGTCGACATTATAATTCAACTAACCAATTCAAAATGATATTCATAACCTTCTAATAGCATCTAACATCGGTCTGCAAAATCTCTAATACATCAAAACTAATATTTTGTCTAAACAGGGATAAGGCCCCAAGTCGGACAAAAAACTAAAATGAAATAACAATGTTCTAAAAATAGGCTTTCCGAAATAAAGGAGGCTCACCAACTGCACACTTCTGTTGACAAATCTACGGCTTAGCGGGACCCCTGGACTGAGCCTCATACCCTGAAATATAAGGGGTCAATACAGATATACTGGTACACAAAGCAATCCAAAATAAATTACTTTTATACAACATAAGTGAGAGTAATTCATAAAACATTTTACATATGATATATGAAAACACATGGGCATACTGAAAGACTTTGAAACACTTGTTTGAAAATCACGACTCACTCTTCATATTTCTTCTGAGCTTGTTTGAAAATCATGACTCACTCTTCATATTTCTTCTGAGCTAGGTGGTACACCCTAAGACTCTACAATCCCACGGGCTATATGGAATCCTTTCTTAACTCAGCGGCCAATCCCCCAACCCGAGTCTGCCGCAAGGGTAGGAGTCTCTATCACTAATACACCAAGGGGCACTAGGCCAGCGTATGGTCCCTCTTAGGGACATAATAAACTCGTATCAGCAAAACATGGTTTCCAACAATGAGCCCTTACACCCATATGCCTTCTTCAGGTAGCCACATAACTCTCTTTAAACCCATTTTTATTTTTTTAAGACATGTATTCTCAAAAATCAAAATCTGAAGATCTTACTCTATTATGGCATTCATCTGATTGGTATCGTCATACCAAGACTTGAAAGTCATATCTCTAAGACATAAAATATCAAGTTACAGTATTTTTATTCAAAATATAAAGTTTGGACCACTATATCATTCACACAGTTCAAGAGAATTCATATATCAAAACATACATCAAATTATGCAAAGACTCTCTCTTTTCAACATTTCAACAAACGGTGGTTAATTTCCAAAAAAAATCATGCAATTCATTCGATTATCATGTTTAGAATTCAAAACAAGAAAATGTTCCTCTCTTCAATTCACAACAAACATGAAGTTTATATAAGATTGTAAAGCTCTTGACTCATACTTTAAGACAAGCAGTTTTATAACCCTTACTTTGTAAATCAAGAAGTAACACAACAAGAGAGGAAAATTCGTGCTTCATGCTCTCAATTAATATTTCAAAAATGGATACACGTATATACATATACACGAATGAAATCAAATTCAAAAAAAGGCCTTAAGGCTAAAACCTTATATCATTGAAAAAGATTCACAATGCATGCTTTTTAATGTAATTTAAAACCCTTCATGAATACGTGATTTCTCAACATTTAAAAATTTATAAAAATTGATTTCACCATGCCCGTATAGTTTAGGAAAACCCCATATACCTTATGTCGTTTAGTTTGAAGATTGAAACTCTAATCTTAACCTTTTTATTAAAATCTTGAACTTAGAGAGATCCCTAAGTTGTTCTTGTTCTTGAGAGTGGAGAGGATTTGAGATGTTGTAAAACTGATAATAATTGATTAATAACATTTAGAGTATAATTTAATTCGTTGGGGAGGTTTCTGGAAAGGAAAAGTACCAAAATACACATTTAAAAATAGCCCATTTGAGCAACTCGGCCTCGACTGACGGTTTGGTTAACGGATCATCTGTCTAGTGACGGACAGTCACTCCAACCATCAGTTCTTGGCCAGAGAATGAACTCACTATCTGAGTTTTGGCGGAAATCTTGATGGGCCATCACTGGCTGATGGTCCGTCGGTCAGGCCATCACACCTCGACAGACTGACACCTCTTAGAAAATAGGTATAACCTTTTACCCTGATATCAGATTAAGGGAAAACTAGTGGAGTTAGAAAGAAGACTCAAATATGTTTCATTTGATATATAGTATGCCCTCTAACTCGTTATATACAAGAAGTTATGGTCGAAGTAATTTGACCCAAGTTAAGACATTCACTAAAATTTAATCGATAGAAAAGTTTTCAACTCGTCTTTGAATTAAGGGACCTCTATGATCTCAATTCATGATCAACTAGATTCCCACACTACCTAATTGATTATCATACTTATATTTACATAGGAGTCATTGTCTTTTGGGACCTTTACACGTAGGAACGACATTTTATGTTCTAGTCTAAAAATGTGGGCAGTTACATTATCCCTCCTTAAGATTATTCATTCCCGAATGATGACTCGGGACACAACAAGCACGATTTCAAGAATTAAATGGAAAGAAAAGAGTTGTATAGGACTTATACCTTCTAAATCATCATCCATAATTTCAAAGAGAGTTGGGTACCTCTCACGCATATCATCTTCTGACTCCTAAGTAGCTTCCTTGGCTTTTGATTCCTCCACATCACCTTAACCAAAGCTATTTTCTTACTCCTCAGCTTTTGAACTTGGAGATCCAAATGGCAATGGGTTCTTCTTCATACGACAAAGAGTTTTTAATATTGATCTCCTCTACAGGCAACACTAAGGAATGATCTCCAATGCACTTCTTCAATATGGACATATGGAATACTGGATGAATAGAAGTCAGGCTTGCGAGTAAATCTAACTCATAGGCAACCCACCAATCCTCTTCACAATCTGATACGGTCCTATGTAACGAGGACTAAGCTTTTCTTTCTTTTCGAATCGCATGAATTCCTTTGTGGGAGATACCTTGAGGAATACCCAATCATCAACCTCAAATTCAAAATCTCTCCTTTTAACATCAACATAAGACTTCTGGTGACTCTGAGCCGTCTTAAGTCTCTCTTTAATGATCTTCACCCTCTCTATTGCCTGATGAATAAGATCGGGCCCAAACAATTGGGTTTCACCCACTTCATACCACCCAATTGGTGATCTATATCTCCCTCTATAAAGTGCTTCAAAAGAAGCCATCTGAATACCGACATGGTAGCTATTGTTTTAAGTGATTTCTATCACCGTAAATGATCCACTCAACTACCTTTAAAGTCAATTATGCAGGTCCTCAACAT
Source organism: Capsicum annuum (assembly GCF_002878395.1). Classification (NCBI taxonomy): domain Eukaryota; kingdom Viridiplantae; phylum Streptophyta; class Magnoliopsida; order Solanales; family Solanaceae; genus Capsicum; species Capsicum annuum. The sequence goes on from NC_061117.1 coordinate 121,800,626, forward strand.
ATCCTCAAGGGTCTGAATGGTGCGTTAAGCCTGCCCATCAGTCTGAGGGTAGAAGGAAGTACTCAGGTTTACTTGGGTACCTAAACCCCTCTGAAAAGATGGCCAAAACTGGGAAGAGAATCGCGTACCTCGATCGGATATAATGGATACTGGTGCCCCATGCAAACGAACTATTTTCTCAATGTACAGCTTGGCATAGTTATCTCCCACAATCATCCAAATAGAATTATATTGTTTTTGGGACTTCAAAAGCCCCATGATGTAATCCATATTTCTCATCTCCCATTTCCATATAGGCAAGACTATCTCTTGGGAAGTACCACCTGGTCTTAAATGTTCCACCTTGACTTTTTGGCAATTCAAAAACTTAGACACAAAGTTAGAAATATCTCTTTTCATATTGTTCTACCAGTAAATAGCCTTAAGGTCATGATACATTTAGTGGATCCTGGGTGAACAACATACCTCGAAGTGTAAGCTTCATCGAGAATTTTTTCTCGCAACCCATCTACATCTGACAACAAAACCTACCTTGATACTTCAAAATACCATCGCCGTTGATTTCAAACACCATCACCTTATGTTCGCCCATATTATTCTTAATTTGCAACAAGATGGGGTCTTCAGCCTGCTTTTCCTTCACTTCAGCACATAGGGAAGATTGAGCTATCTCATGAATAATTACTCCTCCATCTTCGGAATCCAGAAGTCGAACCCCTATATTTAAAAGCCGATGAATATCCTTCACCATTTCCCTTTTTCTTTCCTCAACATGAGAAAGACTGCCCATTGACAACCTGTTGAGGGCGTCAGCACCACATTTGCCTTGCTCGGATGGTAGTTCAGGCTTGTGTCATAATCTTTCAATAGTTTTAACCAATGTCGCTGCTTGAGATTTAGTTCTTTTTATAAGAAAAAATACTGCAAACTTTTATGGTCAGTAAAAATATCAACGTGTACCCCATACAAATAATTCTGCCAGATCTTACGTGCAAACACCACACCCGCTAACTCTAAGTCATAGGTGGGGTAATTTCACTCGTGCACCTTTAACTACCTAGATGAATAAGCTACCACCTTACCATGCTGCATAAGTACACACCCAAGTTCCACACGAGATGCATCACAGTATACAACAAAACCCCCTGTACCCTCGAGAAGGGTCAAAACAGACACGGTACTCAATTTGTCTTTCAATTTCTCAAAGTTATTCTCACAGGAGTTAGACCACATGAATTTTACCTTTTTCTGTGTCAACTTGGTAAGTGGAGCAGCTATGGAGGAAAAACTTTCTACGAACCTTCTATAATACCCTGCCAAACCCAAGAAGCTTCGAATATCGGTTAGAGTCATGGATATGGGCCATTTTCTCACTGCCTCAACCTTTTGGGGATCAAACTTAATTCCCTCACTAGAAACAATATGCCCCAAAAAAACAATGGCACTAAGCCAGAATTCACACTTGGAAAATTTTGCATACAACTCATGATCTTTGAGGGTTTGAATGACAGTTCATAGGTGACTGGCATTATGCTCCTCATTCTTAGAGTAAACTAAGATGTTGTCAATGAAAACTATGACTAACAGGTCTAGAAATTGACGGAACACCCTATTTATTAGGTCCATGAAAGATGCAGGGGCGTTAGTCAATCCGAAGGACATAACTAAGAATTCATAATGGCCATATCGTGTTCAGAAAGCTATTTTGGGAATGTCAGCCTCCCTAACCTTCAACTGATGATACCCCAAATGAAGGTCTATCTTAGAGAAATATTTTTCACCTTGGAGTTGATCAAACAAATCATTGATTCTAGCAAGAGAGTATTTATTTTTAACAATGACCTTATTTAGATGATGATAGTCTATACACATATGGAGAGAACCATCTTTCTTACGCACAAAGAGTACAGGTGCACCCCAGGGAGAAATACTAGAAAGGATAAAGCCTTTTTCAAGAAGATCTTTTAGCTGTTCTTTCAACTCTGTCAATTCTGCAAGAGCCATTCTATATGGCAGGATAGAAATAGGATGAGCGTTCGACAATAAATTAATGCTAAAATCTATCTCCCTATCAGGTGGTATACCTGGGAGATCATCGGGAAAAACTTTTGGAAATTCATTAACTACCTGGACAGACTGGAGGAAAGGACTTTCAGTATTAGAATATTTGACCCGAATAAGATGATACAAATAACCCTTAGATATAAGTTTGTGGGCTTTGAGATAAGAGATGAACGTCCCCTTAGGTACTAAAGAATACCCCTCCCACTCTATCACTAGTTCATTTGGAAAGGAGAAAGTGACTTTTGGGGTCCTACAGTCTAATGTGTCATAGCACGAATGGAGCTAATCCATTCCCAAAATGTCATTAAAGTCAATCATATCAAGCTCTACAAAATATACCACAGTATCATGATTACAGATAGACACAACATAATTTTTATACACCCTCCTAGACACAATAGTGTCACCAATAGAAGTGGAAACAGAGAAAGTTTTTGGAATAATTTCAGGCTCAAAACCAAAATTGACAGCTACATACGGGGTCACATAGGACAAGGTAGACCTTGATCAAGCAACATAAAGACACTATGGGAGAAAATTTTTAATGTACCCATCACAATATCTGGTGGAGCCTCTGTATCCTAGCGGTTGGATAAAGCATACAACCAGTTGCAAAAGCCCCTTGTAGCTAAAGTAGTACTCTTGGGAGGTGGTGATAGTGCTTTGGAATTAGCTTGAGACTTAGCACCCCCAATATTACCTCTCACTATCAGGTTATCTCTTTGGATATGGCATGGCTAGCCATAAGCATAGGACACCATTGTGCCAAACTGATATCTTCCTGGGTGGTTCTTCCCGTACGAACTACACTGAGGGTATTGCCTGAATGGCCAGGCCATGCTCCCTTGGGACTGAGTACCCTATACTCTTGATCCCTGATTAGGCTGAAAATTCTGAAACCGTCGATCAACTGGAGGTCTGGGCGCTAGCTAAAGATTGAGCATGACTCCAAAACTTATTCTTCGACCACCTATTACCCCAATTATTACCACCTTAGTGCTGACTATTATTTTGGACTATAGATCTAGCCCTATTGGCCTGGCTGTCCTTCTCCATTGCCTTTGCCAGCCTTTTTTTCTGCTCTTCAACCTGTTGCATATGAATAGACAACTTGGAGAAATCTATGTCTCTATTCAACATCCCTCCTTTGTATTCTAATACCAGATATTCTGAGAGACTGGATTCAAACTTCCTCATGCGAGCTCTTATATTACCCACCAATTCTCGAGTATAACGAGATAACTGGTTAAACTTCAATGTGTACTCCTTGACACTTATTTTCCCTTGTTTCAAATTCATAAATTCTTTAGCCTTCGAAAAAGATCTAGAAAAGCTTCCACAAACTCACCCCACACAAAAGGCTCAACATTTCCACCCTTAGAAATCTCTCATTCATTATACCATAGATTTTCCACATCCTCCAGCTGATAGGCCGCCAGCTTAACCCCTTCATTCATATTCGCATGCATAACCCATAAAATTTTCCCCAGTTCATCAATGAACCCTTGAAGGTCCTCCTTAACCTCTGTACCAGTAAACACAGTTTGGTTTAGCCTCATGAATCGACCAACCTGGGTAATCTCAGACAAACCATATATAAATCCCACATCTTTAGATTGTCAAGCCTGAGAATCCACCAAGTGAGCTATCATATGCATAGACTATCAAAACTCAGCATTAGATACTTCTCTCTGGGAGGTTTAGTATGATTAGCTCCAGACCGAGGAGCCTTGGGTGCCCTAGGTGGACTAGTCTGGACAGAAGGAACTCTAGGAGTAGCAATAAACTCTGGAGTATGATCTCTGTTATGGGTCCGCATCCCATGGGTAGGGCGGATATCCTCAGCGTGGGCGTTCAGTTCGTTGGGTTGACGGAGAGGCATAATAACTTTCTGAAATATAGGAAATCATTGATTAGAGGACATTCAAACTCTATAGCACGAACTAAAGAACAAAAAGAAGGGAGACATTCCTAAATGCCTTGTAGCCTACTACTTATAAGTGTGGCGTGTTATACACCCATAATTAAGACTCTACCCAACGCAATTTCACAGACACCCTGAGATCGTAAATCGTGCTCTAATACCAAGTTTTTCACGACCCAAGTTGAGGCCCTAGCCGCGATAGACATCCCAAAATATAAAGGCCTGGATGCCCCTGCCTATCTGGCGATCATGCACAATGTTCATACAATAAGAAGAAATGTAGAAAAATCATAATACAGAATCATAGTGAACATTATAATTCAACTCACTAATTCAAAATAAAATTCATAACCCTCTAACAGAATCTAACATCAGTTTGCAAAATCTCAAATACATCAAAACTAATATCTTGTCTAAACTGGGACAAGACCCCCAGTCGGACCAAAAATCAAAATGAAATAACAATGTTCTAAAAATAGGCCTTTCGAAATAAGAGAGGCTCATCAACTGCACACTTTTTTCTGACAAATCTACGGCTTAGTGGGGCCTCTGGACTGAGCCTTAAATCCTGAAATATTGGGGGTCAATACAGATGTACTAGTATGCAGAGCAATCTAAAATAAAGTACTTTTATACAACATAAGTAAGATCAATTCATAAAACATTTTACATGTGATATATGAAAACACATGGGCATACTTAAAGACTTTGAAATATTTCTTTGAAAACCATGAGTCACTCTTCATCTTACTTCTGAGCTAGGTGGTACACCCTACAACTCTACAATCCCACGGGATAAATGGAATCCCCCCTTAACTCGGTGACCAAGCCCCCAACCCAATTTTTCTGCTAGGGTTGGAGTCTCAATCTCTAATACACCAAGGGGCATTAGGCAAGCGTATAATCCCTCTTGGGGACATAATAAACCCGTATCAACAAAACACGATTTATAGCAATGAGCCCTTACACTCATATGCCTTCTTTGAGTAGCCACCTAACTCTCTTTAAGCCCACTTTTAACTCTTTAAGACATGCATTCTCAAAAATCAAAATTTGAAGATCTTACTCTGTTATGGCATTCATCTGATTGGTATCGTCATACTAAGACTTGAAAGTCATATCTCTACGCCATAAAACATCAAGCTACAGTATCTTCATTCAAAATATAAAGTTTGGACCACCATATCATTCACACAGTTCAAGAGAATTCATATATCAAAACATATGTCAATTATGCAAAGACTCTCTCTTTTCAACATTTTAACAAACGGTGGTCAATTTTCCAAAACAATCATGCAATTCATTCAATTATTATGTTTAGCATTCAAAATAAGAAAATGTCCCTCTCTTCAATTCACAATCAACATAAAGTTCATATAAGATAGTAAAGCTCTTGACTCATACTTTAAGACAAGCAGTTTAATAACCCTTACTTTGTAAATCAAGAAGTAATGCAATGAGAGAGGAAAATTCATGCTTCATGCTCTCAATTCATATTTCAAAATTGAATACACTTATATACATATACACGAATAAAATCAAATTCAAGATAAGGCCTTAAGGACAAAACCTTATATCATTGAAAATGATTCACAATGCATGCTTTTTAATGTAATTTTAAACCCTTCATGAATACAGTATTTCTCAACATTCAAAAATTTATAAAAATTGATTTCACCATGCCCATGTAGTTGAGAAAAACCTCACGTACCTTATTTTGTTTAGTTTAAAGATTGAAACTCTAATCTTGACCCTTTTCTTGAAATCTTGAACTTAGAGGAAACCCTAATTTGTTCTTGTTCTTGAGAGTGGAGAAGATTTGAGATGTTGTAAAATTGATAATAATTGATTAATAACATTTAGAGTACAATTTAATTTGTTGGAGAGGTTTCTGGGAAGGAAAAGTACCAAAATACCCATTTAAAAATAGCCCGTTTGAGCAACTCGGCCTCGACTGATGGATTGGTTGATGGACCGTCAGTCTGGTGACGGACCATCACTCCAACCATCAGTTCTTGTCCAGAGAACAAGATCACTACCTGAGGTTTGATGGAAATCTTGACGGGCCATCACTGGCTTGATGGTCCGTCAGTCTGGCCATCACACCTCGGCAGACTGATACCTCTTTAGAAAACAGGCATAACTTTTTACCCCGATATCAGATTAAGGCGAAACCAGTGGAGTTGGAAAGAATACTCAAAGAAATTTCATTTTATATATAGTAGGCCCTCTAACTCATTATATACAAGAATTTATGGTCAATGGACTTTGACCCAAGTTAAGACGTTCACTAAAACTTAATCGATAGGAAAGTTTTCAACTCATCTTTGAATTAAGGGACCTCTATTATATCAATTCATGATCAACTAGATGCCCACACTACCTAATTGATTATTATACTTATATTTATATATTATTTATTGGCTTTTGTGACCTTTACTCATAGGAATGACGGTTTATGTTCTAGACCAAAAATACGGGTTGTTACAAAGGCTATGTCGGATCTTGTAGTAGTTACAAGATACATTAGTACACCAATTTCACTAAGATATATAACCAATCTAATTCGGTATATTTCTCATTCCAGCAAATAATTTATTGTTTTTGAAAACTTTCTAAGAATTTCAATAATTTTCAAGTTATAAATTTATGCAATATAAGGATTATAGATAAGTTCCCCATAAACTTTTATATGCTTCTAACATTTTGAATCCTTAAAAATTTTCATATTAATTTTATCAAGTGACAATATTCAATATTCCATGTATTACATCTTCAAGCGTCTGGATGGCAAATCAAATAAGTTTTATGCTTACCAAGATACATCCTTTCATGTCACTTGATAATATTTATACATCGATATGCTTAAATAAACATAGAATTTATTGTAATCTTTTACAATATTGCACCAATATTGTATCAAAGATATTGATCATTTTGTATTGGTTCACAGTGTGAAATAATATTTTGAGATCTCATCACTTCATTATTTTCAGGTACCTAAACCTCTCATACGGTTTCATGAAGTGTTATGTCATAGGCTCTTCAAGAGCACGTTGTCTTCTTATTATGATTATTTACTCCTTTTTCTTTTTCAAAAATTATTTATTTAGAACCGATTGATATACCATGTTTCATGCATACGGTAGACTTTATCCTTTAGGGACATCCAATTTAGAGCATTTACAGCTAAATATGAGATTAATATTGGGTCAGCAAATGATCCTAACATTTGAACTTGAATTATCTTTTTAATAAGGATCATATTGATAATAATTCACAACATATTTCTCAGTTGTTTATTATTTCTCCATCATATGAAAAAAAGTAAAATACATCTCAATTTATTTTAGAGAATCCATCTTTGTACATCATGGTATATCCATCTATTAAATACCACACATCAAAACTACTAGATGGAATAATTGATTTCTGACCTTGAACCAATTGAGGGGGAGAAATTAATCATAGTTTTTGGTCAAATACAAACAAGTGTTATTGCATGCAATATATCATACTTCAGACGAACACATAAGGGTTTGTTCTCATAAGCAATGGTTCAACTATTTATCGAAGGCTTTTAACACCAACTTAACTAGCATTATCAAGATGAATTGCCTTGATTACACAATCTAAAAATTATGCTCTTAACTCAATTTATATTGAGCAAGAAACTTTATGAATGTCAAACTGCAGGTTGACAATAAACTCACATGTGATCATATTATATTGATGAATCTTAATATATCGCATGATAGGTGAACAGGCCCATATTCGCCTTTTATATTTTTTTAGATTTAAGGGATTCAATCCCAACATTAGTTGATCCAACCAACTTATCATGAGAACAAACACTATGAAATTTTTTTGAAGAATCTTCTAATTCTTTAATACATTTCTAATAGTCAATATACACATCTTCGAAATGTCACAATCGTTCATGTCAACGTATGAAATTTTTATTCTAGTGAACTTTAAGTTTACCATGACATGTGCCTTTTGCTTTAGTAAATTTCAGATTTACTTTACAAGAATAAACATCATATTTACTACTTCTGAGCAAATTGCAGAATATTTCTTCTCAGTTATTCTACCTTTTTTGGAGGTGAGTTATGGTACCATCACAATCAAGTGCACGTTTGTATTGATAAGCTTTACTAAATATTATCACTTTTACCACGGAAAATGAATCTATGCTTATAACAATTAAAATTCTCATTCCTATGAATGAAATATAATCATGCCTTAAGCCTATCAAATTATGATAGTTTATAACCTCTTTCAAAATATTGTTACTTCAAGAGCAAGTCAAGGTGTGTAATATAATGTAGAGAATTTTTCTCTAACGTATCTTATAATCATAATAAGCGTGAAAAAATATTATTAATTTTGATGATTATTATCATATTGTCTCTCCATATTTATATTTGTGCATTCAATCATTTGTCTTCTTTCAGACATATTATATACTGCTATCATATTTCTTTCAAGAATGGAGCAAGTTTCCAACTTTCAGATTCATCATATATTGCTACCACATTCACTTCAGAGAATGAAGCGTATTTAGTGGGACATGTTTCATGACTTTTCATAAAATTTATTATTTTGCCTTAGCCATCATAATATATCAATATGGTGTATTGAGATTCAAACTCAATATCTTATCCATATAAAGACGTCTTAGGCTATAACTCGATGGGACTTGAACATAATATCTTATATCATGGTGCATTGGAACTTTTAACCCAATGTTTTACCCTCTTAATGAGATGAGACTTAAATTCATCATCATATCTTTTAACAATATTGTTCTTCATGAACAAATTTAAAGCATAAATGGTTCCAAACCAATTATTTTTCCTCAAATCCAACAATAATTATATCAATAGTAGCAAAAGTCAAATAACATAAGGAATTACTAACCATGAAATTACCTTTAGATTTATAGTTTTACCTTATTTGATAGAGTCTCGTGTTGATAACGTGTTATGAAATATAAAATAAAGAAGAAGAATAATGAAGAGAAAAGAGAGTGATTATTATTTCTCTTGAGAGGTATTTTGATGGGTTAATTACAATGAAGGAAATCTTCTTTATTTATAGGGGAAAACTAACCTTGGGGGTTTTAAATTTTTCATAAATATACATTCACTATATATGGTAAAGTAGACATTCGTTATATATGGTAATATATTTATAACACATTCACATTTATTGGAAGGATTTTCATTCGATATATTCTAGTAATCTATATTTAAAATAATATGCATACATTTTAATGAAAAGATCTTCATTATTAAGAATAACTATCAATAAGTAATAATACTATAATTCTATATTAGGAAATAAATGAATGATATTCTTGAATTTAAAAGGAGGGTAGATTGAAAGTAAATAAATACTGAGAACTTTTTTTATTGAAAATTACTACACAAAAAAGACTACATAATGTTTATTGAAAATAACTACTAAAATTACATAGACTTAATTAATATTTCAAGTCAAATAAAATTTTACATTACAAAAATATTATTTATTTAACCAATTATATAACCTTATATATGTCTGCAAGAATAATTCTGATTTTAAAATAATTAAATTTAAAAAAAGATACTTTTTTTTATAAATGAAAATTAATATACATGAAAATGAAATTATAAATCAAACTAACTTGTCATTAATAAATAAATATATTATAATGACTTCTTTGCTTTTAAAATGAAATAGGAATAAAAATTTCTTAATAATAAAAATATCAACAAAAAATTATAATAACTTTTATATGATGAAATGTAGGTGTGGGTTACTAATAAATTAGAATATATGTAGTTGAAGTATTACCATAAAAAGAATATTTATATGACAAAAAGTATCTATGATTTCATTCAATATAAGTCAACTAAGGAAGCAAGACAAGGTTGACTGGAAATTCAAATAAAAAATGAATTATCAATTAACAATTATATATATGTATATGAAAAAGAATATTTTACCAACTTTCAACTAATCTAGAAGTTCTAATGCCACAACAATCTATCACTATATAAGAAGGCTACACTCAATAAATGCTAATTAATTTCTGCCATCACATGTTGGAGAAGATGAATTGTTCAAGTGATACGTGTGGACGTTCTAACTAGAATCTCAATTTACTTTGAGTATTATTTTAGAATATATTTTTCTTCATTTATCAAGTCAACTAACTACACAGGTTATGCTGCATATTCATTTTATTTTATTTTTATATATTTGGAGAAAATTTTATGAGTCATTATTCATGTACTTTATGTTTTATGAAAAAATATAATCTGAAGATTTAAGTTGGTGATCTTTTATATATCTTACGTTTTTAAAGTCTGATAAAAATTTATCTTGAAATCGAAATGTGCAATGAGAATTTAACCAATAACATAAAACTTTACATGTTATACATTAAATATGAAGAAACTAATATTGATATTAGATAGCTAATTTTCTTACATTGCAAATATTGTTGCTTTAGATTTTAGTGAGATAGTAATATGATTTAAAAAATTAATAGAACTAACCTTTTTGTTAGACTCATGAGTTGTATGTGATTACAAAAACTATGATACTAAATTACTAATCCATTATATTTCTATATGTTAGAATTAAGACTTGATTTGTCTATACTATATTTCTATATATTATGATTAACAATTAATTTGTATATTAAATTATGTGATTTTAGTAGTATACTAAAAGTTTAATGATAATGCATTAGGAATGATAGTTAAGTGACCTTGGTGAAAAAAATGATAGTTGTATAACTATCTATGAAATTTACCCAGCACTAGGACTGCTATCTCAAAAACTACATCTCAAGGATCAAAGTTTTGGTGAGTATCCCATGGCCGATGGCCGATGAAAAAATACTTATGAATATTTTTTTTCAAATTTATTATATTTAAGTTCTTACTGCAAATATTATTGTATTTTTACGTGGCATATTCTAGTAATGTAAAATTAAAGATCATTTATCATTTATTATTTATAAACATTATTCTACAAACTTTCCTTTTTTTAGTTGATATAAACAAACAAGAAATTAAATCATGTTTGTCTTTATATTTGTAACTCCAATTTTAGAATATTGTAGATCATTTGGTGCAATAATTATTTTAATCTATTTTGTACAATATAAAAGAAATATATGAATAAGATAAATATCTTATTGTGTTAATGGGAGGTTGATATTAGTTTAATGTTCTAATGTGAGAGGAAATTCAATTCCGACAATGATTAATATTCATAATTTCATTCAAATTGAGTAAATTGAGAATGCATGATAGGGTTAATCGAAAATAGAGTTGAAGAGTGAATACTCAAACGTATGAAGGACATAAACTATTTATTTAGAAAAATAATTTACAATAAGATCCATTAATACTTTTATTCCCTTATCATAAGAAAATAAGTGAACATTGTGAGATCATGCAAAATGGTTACCGTAACGATCTAAAAATTTAATGAAATATGTGAAATTTATGATTTTATGTGATTTGACTATTTTACCCCTCCTCGTGGTTGTATTATGGTATTTATGGGGTATGGAAGTGTTTGTCATAGTTTTTGATATATTTTAGTACCATTTATGCAATATTGTGGTTTTTGATGGCTTCAAGAGTCTTATTTTAGACTTATGGGGATATATTTTGATTCGTTCGATGGATGGCTGAACGGAATACGTCAGCAGCTTCAAAATATCAATTTTAGGCTAGGTATACATTTGGTTTGGGTTTTGGTGCATCTGAGCTCATTTCGACCTATTGGTCGGGAAATTAGAAATATAGGTGTGGGACCCACATTTAATCGAAACGATCTCTTATAAAAAATCTGACTTCATCAGCTGATTTAAAATATCGATTTTAGGATGATAACATATTTGGTGTGATTTTACGGCTTTTAAATCTCATTTTGACCCTCGATTTGTGAAATTTTAATTTTGAGTTTCGGGGGTCAACTTTGTGAAAATAATATTTTTTTTTTAAATCTAACTTCGCCAATGCGTTTGGAATGTCGAATTTAGTATTATTGCATAGTTCATTTGTGTATATCGGACTCCATACTAATTTCGAACACCCCGTCATAGTCCGGGTGAACTTGAAGGGAAAACCAGATTTTTTCTGTAATATATATATACCTTCTTTGGCCTTTTTTGCTCATTTTTCATCTTGCCTCTTGGGAGTTAAACCCTAAAATAGTGTGGGGGCTTAAAATTAAAGTTTGTGGGAGCTTCTGAAGCTATATTAACACTCATTTCTTGGTTTTATTATGGATTTAAGATTAGAATTCACCCTTTTCTTAATAATTTCTTGATTAATTTCTCAAAATCTCAAAAATCTTAGGGCTTAATTTTAAACCACAATTTCACCTTTTTTCACTCGAATAATGTTTTTATCTTATAATTACTAGTTTTTCATCAATTTAACCTTCAAAACGACTCTGATTCTTGACTTTAACCCGAATTTTAAAGATTTTACCCAATAAAGCTTAAAAATGGTTTTTCTTTAATTTGAACCTCGTTTTTTTACTCAATTTGACTTGAATTTTCAGTTGTAGATTTCTACAAATATGTGGAACATGTTTTTGAAGTAAAGTTTTGATTTTGCCCTTTTTTTTTCGAAAATCCATTTCGGGGGTCCATTTTGACCACGAACCAAAAGTAGTCAATATGGGTGTCGTTGGTTTGTTTTGATGCGTAGATTTCACAATTGATGTTTTTAGTGGAGCTTGAAATTGTTCGTGAAAAGTAAGATCGTGGGTTCGAAGTGTAGCAAACCGATTTTGACTTTTGAGGTAGGCTATGACTTAACTCTTTCAGATTGAGTTGGGTAGTAAATGATAATACAAAATTCATGTTAAGGGTAGGAACTAATCATGAAAAATGAATGTCTATGGGTTCTACCCGTGTGGGTTTTATATGTGATGTAATTATTGAAATTGAGATATTATGTGATATGTATGATCGTGTGGGATCCTATGTGATATTGATAGGCTTGAATACATATGAATAATTGTATTGTTTAAGATGTTTAATATGGTACCATTGACGTATTGTGATTATATTCATACTTTATTAGCATATGAGACGTGAAAATTCATGAATGAAATGGAGATAAAGTGGATATTGGCTCATATAGTTGTGAAAATGTATCATTGTGGTTGGTTGTGGAAATATATCATGTGGTTAGTTGTGAAAATACTCATTGTGATTGGTTGTGAGTATTACATCTTCATATCATACTTATTCATAAAGTATTGTTACCATCATGGCAACATCTGAGAAACACTGTCAACACTTGATAACACCTTTTCGAGGAATGTGCCAGAAAGAAGATATGAGATATGTGGATTATATACAGGTTGACAAACCCTCCATGGGTCCTTCGTTGGGAGGCTTGGCTCCGTAGGTGTATACGGGGATTGTGCAACAATTTCGAAGGTTGTGCGACGACCTCGTGCATCGTCATTATTATCATCATCATCATCACATCATCATTATCATATACATTGCGCTTACTTTATTGTGTTTATATGTTGTATTGCCGTATTGACTTGCCATTTATATAATTGTCTTATCTTCTTTTACTTGTATTTGATGATCTTGTATATGCATATTCCCCCCTTTTTAACTTATATGTGATATAATCCATACTTGTGTTCTATCTAGTTGTGATGTTGTAATATATGTGATATATTATAACTGTTGGTGCAAGCGGTGTGGGCTATCATTGTGGGACATTTTCTAATTACAGGTAATGTTCCCTAAATGTAGATTTTGTATGATTTATTCACTACTTTGCTTGGTCAGCCAATGATACCTACTGAGTACAAGTGGACCGTACTCATGCCTACTGCACTCTTTCAGTGCAGGTCCTAGCTCGAGTGCGCCTCAGCTTGCTTGACTAGGGCGATTGTTGGAGCTTCCAAGGTAGCAGTTGGACATTCATGCGTTCAGAGTTCACTTTTATCTTTCTATAGTAGTTATGTCTTTATTAGTATTTGGAGACAAATATCATTCCTTTATGGTTATTTCTCTAATGTATTTGACTCCTGAATTGTATTAGTAGTTCTTACACTATTAACACATGGTTTGGGGCATGATCGATATTTTGGATAAGTCTTTTCTGCATTGTTATGATTACTTGTATGGTTCGGCTTCGTTCTAGAAGCCTTACCTTTGGATATTTCTGTCTTTTCCTCTTTTTGTATCAGTTTGGGTGATAGACTTACTTGTCAAGGTACGCCGCAACAAGTGCCATCATGACCCTCACTTTTTGGTTATGACAGTTACGATTTCAGATAATGCTACAAGTTGTTTGTTAAAAAGAAAAAAGACATCTTTTCCCCCCTGAACTTGTCCTCCAAACTCACTTTAGCACTTAAACTTAACTTCCATTTATTTACTCCCTTAACATCTTTAAAGTGTATTTGTTTGACCCCTAAAGCTGATGTGACATTTTTTTAAAAAAGGGGGCGCGTTTATTTATTAAAAAAAATAATTTCAGTAATCTTATATTTAAAATATAATAAAAAATTTTAAAAAAATAAAATAAAAATAAAAAATGGACACTTTTTTCTTCTTTCTTCTTCAAATCATCATCAACAACAACACTCAAACCTCCATTAACAACCTCAAATTTTTTTCACTTTCCTCCATTAACAACACCACCCAAGAACAACACTTTTCTTTAATTCTTTTCACTTTCCTCCATTAACAACACCACCTTCCTCCATTAACAACACCACCCAAGAACAATACTTTCCTTTAATTTTTTTTACTTTTCTCCATTAACAACACCACCCAAGAACAACACTTTTCTTTATTTTTTTTACTTTCCTCCATTAACACTACCCAAGAACAAACATGAAAACACTATTAAATAATTTTCTCCATTGAACAACATCTCAACCTTCAATCCAACTCCCTCAAAATTTAGACAAAAATTAAATTAAATTGATGATTTTATTTTTGAATCACCTATCATCAATGAGATTTCTTTGATTTTTACTTTTGAATTTTTTTGTTAATAAGACAGTTTGAAAAAATTAATTTTAACTTGATGAAAATATTTTTGTGTTTGAATAATAAAGAAGAGGGTTGGGGTGGGGGGCTGGAAGGGTAGGGTAGGGGTGAGGCTGAAAGGGAAGAAAAAATGGCGGGTGGAGGGGGGTGCTAGAAGGGGAGAAAGAATGGGGGTAGGGTGGAGGAAGCTGGAAGGGAAGAAGAGCGGGTGGGGGGAGGGTGTGCTGGAATGGAGAAAGAGATTGGGGGAGGGGGGTTGAATTTTTTATTTAATATATATATATATATATAAATAGTAAATATATATTTTTTGCTTTTTAAAATAAAAATACATAAAAATAGTATGTGTGTGGAATTTTAAAAAAAAATCCTAATTTCTTACGTGGCAATGATCTGACACTAATGCGACACTGATTTGGCACTGACATGGCGCGTATGTAACCCACTCTCCGTTGTGAGAGTGGTATTCAGTTTTGAGGGGTGAAAAAAATACACTTTAAAGATGTTAAGGAGGGTAAATAAACAAAAGTTAACTTTAAGTGCTAAAGTGAGTTTGGAGGACAAGTTCAGGGGGAAAAAGATGTATTTTCTCTTAAAAAAATGATAACAAAAAAATAAGAGAGTGAAAATTGACTATTATTGAGACTTTACTCAAAATATTTTTCTTGAAGCAAAAAAAATTTAAATTTATAAAAAATATACTATGACTAAGATCATGTAAAAGAATACAAAATCTATTTAGAAAGGAAAAATCTATCAAAACAAAAAAAAAAAAGAAGGAGGAACTCCTTTCTTCCCCTTCAAAGGAGGGTGCAAATTAAAATATTGAATATAAAATAATTTAAATTTCAAGTTAAAATTTTATAAAGAAGCCTTATGTGTATAACTCTAAAGCATATCATCCATCAGTTCTTTACTTTTCTAACCAAATTTAGAAGTAAGTTACTTGACTAATAATAATTATGTTAAATATACATTTTCTTTTAAAATTATATGATTTTTTTTTTTACAAATTATAAATCAATATAGAACACAATATTATCTTATATGCTCAAATACTTATATTATAATATAATATTATTTGAATGTGGATACTAACTTTCAAAAAGAAATATTTAAGTTTTATGTAATCAATGATATTAGATTTAATATTTTAATATTTATTTTTAGTATTGCATAAATTTATTAATTTCAAATATGCCAACGGTATTGAATAAATTTTTGATTATATAAAATCATAGGATAATAATTTCTATGATTAATTTTATTTAATATCGATCGTGCATCACACGGGTACTAATACTAGTAGAAAAATAGATCAACACTCTTTCTTGATTTGATTTTTGTTTTACTTTCAAAAATTGACAAATTAATTTGATTTTGCTTTTAAATAAGAAAGAATAAAAAAAAAATTAAACCAAACCAACTATATAAATACCTATTTCACTATTACAATTTTTATTAATCTTTTAAGTAGATATTAATCTTTTACACTCTTATTTAGTAATTCAGGTGTTTGTTTTTAGAGAAATTCAAATTTTGCCATTACTTTCCGACTTGATTTGTAGTTTTTATTTTTCTAAGTCAAAGAACCTATTTCATGTAAAAATAATCTATCTTTAAATTGTTTATCATTATTTAAATAGATTATCATTAATATATCTTGATAACAGCTAGGTAATTTTTTTTCAAAAAAGAAAAATCAATGTAAGAAGTTCTAGTGAGTTCATTGGAAGTGATTAAATTCTAACAGAATGTATCCAATTCTGTGGAGGAAGTTACATACTATATAACTTTACATATTCCTAAGTGCTCCTTTTAGATTGGACAATCTTTTGTAATAAATTATTAACTCTAGAAAAATAAAACGTAACTTGACCAACTAACTCTTCATTAAATTTATATCTTTTCAAGTCTATATTGGTTACATTTTATATAAAGAAATGACATAAAAATATCCTTAAACTTGTTCACCTGATTTACTTTAGCATTTTAATTTTATGAGTATTTAAATACCCCTCAAATAATTTTAAAGTGAATATAGCATCTTAAAAATACAATATCACTCTCACTGCAAAGTGCATTACACTCTCTCTATATTATTACTATCAACGCCACATAATTGTCACGTAAGTACCAAATTCCACATTATTTTTATTAGAAAAATACCCTACCTGACCCTTTCTTCTTCGTACCCATCCACCTCAATTCACTTCTTCAATCCCTTTAACCCCCCACCATCCTCCCTCCCTGGGGCATTTCTCTCTCTTCTAATCTTAATTTATATCTTTTTAGTTTTTGATTGATTAAATTTTGCTAATTATCTATTTATTTTTTATCTCAACTAAATTCTTTTAACCATCTCTCATTTAACTAGATCCTTCAAAAAAGAGAAAGTTACCATCCTCTTATTAATATTTTGACGTAAAAGATCTTACGATATATTGATGTGGTCTTGGTTTGGACAAAAATATCAATTTTAATAAGAATGGAAGTTTGATGATTTTACTTTTCGTAATTGATCTATATAAAAAGAAAACTTAGAAGAGAAAAATAACAAAGAAAATGAGGAGAAACGTGCAGTAGTGGGGGTTAGAAAAGGAAGTAAGGGATAGGGGGAATGTGGAGGAAAAAAAAAAATGTAGGGGTGGGGTTTGGGGGGTTGAAGAAGAAAGGGAGTGGGGAGGGGGCTGTTCTTTTTTTTTTTTTGATTATATATATTTTCGTGTGATCATTTTTAAAAGGCAAAATGTCTCGATGGATTCTTGCACTATGTCTGTTTTGTAATGTGGATACTCCTACTTATATGTTTTCATTTGGACCCTTGAACCCATATAAAAATAATATTTTAAACTCTTTGACCGTTGACTGAACCTATGTGGCATCAAAATGGATGAGTAGGATGAAACGCGTGTAGGCACGCGCCTGGGGTGCGAGTGAGGGTCATTTTTTTAATCAATTTTATATTAAAATAATTAAAAAAATTATTTTAAAAAAGTAATATTAAAATAATATTAAAATTAAAAAAAAAAAAAAAAAAAAACAACCCTTTCCACCAAAAACAACAAACACCCACACCCCCCCCTTTCCCACTCCCCCCCCCCCCCCCCCCCTTCCACACATTCTTTTCTCTCCCCCTTCCCCCACCGTCCCCGTCCACCACCACCTTCCCCGTCCACCCTGTCGATGAGCTACCACCACCAAACTTCGGTCAGAGTTCCACCACCACCACCACCAACAGACCCATCACGTTTCTTATCCATCCATAAAATTCATTCAAAATAAACTAAAAAAGTACTAAATTTTGCTTCTACGCTAACATTAAAAAACATTAGAGAGAAAAATTGAAATATAATAGAGATGTGGCTTGGATTTTCCCCTATAAGGAGAAAATACATAAAAAAAAAAATGCTCAGTAATTTCAACTTCGATCATCTGAGAAAATATCCATCACTTTCATCTCAATCAAAAAATTAAAATTTTTCAATAACAAATTAAGTTCAAATTCTTAATTGTTGTGTTGTATGTTGGTGGTGTTATAGAGGTAAGGAAGGAAAATACGAGTTGGAGTGATTGTTTGTTGTTTTGTCTGTCGAAAATGGACGAAAACGATGAAGAGTCGGGGATGGTTATTGTTGCTGGTGCGGGGTGGGGTGGGGGTGGGGACAGGGGAAATAGGTTGGGGAACCGGTGGGGGGATGGGTTATAGAATGGGGGAGAGGGGCTGGGGGTGAGGGAATGGCGGAGAGGGGAACTGGTGGCTAGGGGAATGAAGAAGAAGGCCAAAATTTATTTATTTATTTATTAAATTTATAATTATTTAAAAATAAATAAAGTAAATTTAGTTTTTATATTTTTTAAATATTTAATTTCTTTTGTGGCATTTAATGTAGTATTTAAAATGATGTAGAAGTTGATGTGGAATTTAATATAATATTTAAAAATGACGTGGTAGCTGACGTGGGGATGAGAGTGTTTCACACACCGAAATAGGGTTTAAAATGTTGTTTTTTTAATGGGTTTAGAGGTTCAGATGACAAACATGTAAGTAGGAGTATCCACATTACAAAACCGGACATAGTATATGTGTCCATCGAGCCATTTTGCCTTTTTAAAAAGAAACAAGAATTACTTCCTCTGTCTCATTTTATGTGTCATCATTTTTTTTGGTCCATCTCAAAGAGAATGTCATTTTTCCTTATTTGGTAACTATTTAAAGACGCAATTCCACTTTTATCCTCATTGATCCCACTTAATTAAAAAAGAGTAAATACATAATTACCCCACTGATGTTGTCCGAAATTTTCAAAAAACACCTAAACTTTAACTTCGACCTGTTACCCCATGATTCTTCTTTATTCCGTACCAAATACACCATTTTGGACCTCTGCGTGTATACACGCACCATAGGCTCGTGAAAGGGCTCAAAATTGACTTTTTTGACCAATAAAAAGTTGTCACGTATAAATAATTAATATATAATTTATATTCTTTTTTTAAAAGGTAAAAAATTAATATATTTTTTTAATTACTCGGTACCCCTCTCTTTCCCTTCCTAACCCGCACTTTCTTCTTCAACACCATTAAAGCTTCATTGAAGTTTTTTTTTAAATATCATTAAAACTCTATCAAAGCTCGACACAATGTCTTCTTCAACACAATATCTTCTTCAACACCATTAAAGCTCCATTGAAGCTTCTTTTTTTTAATATCTTTAAAACTCCATTAAAGCTCCTCCATTAAAGTTTCATTAAAGCTCATTTAACTATCTTGAAAGCTCAATTCAATCATTTAACTATCCTTAAAACTCAATTCAATCATAAAACAATTTTTTGAATTGATTTGAACAAAAAAAAAAATAGACGGGAAGAGAGATTTTGACGGAGTAAGGGGTTAAGGGGGGATGCTGACAGGATGGAGGTGGGGGGAGCTGTTAGACGTCGGGGGGAGGGGGAGGGGGTTCTGGATGGGGTGGGGTGGGTGATAAATTAAATAAAAAGGAAAGATTTATTAAAAAAATACGAAATTAAATATATTTAACACGTGGCAGCACCTGATTGGTGCGTGTGTTCACTCTCTTTGTTGTGACTGAGATTCAACAAAAATGGTGTACTTGAAACGAATTAAGTAAGAATCATGGAGTAATAGGTTGAATTCAAAGTGTAGGTGTTTTTTTTAAAATCTCGGCCAACATCAGGGGGTAATTATGTATTTATTCAAAAAAAAATAGGAACACATTTTTTAATAAAGGACAATTTGGTAAACATTACCAAGTCTTTTTCTTATTTCTTAAACTTCGTGTCCGATCAAACAGTGACACATAAAATGGGACAGAGGAAGTACATAAAGAGAAAATGGTCAAATACCCCCCCAACCTTTACCCCAAATCCCAACTACACACCTATACTTTGAAGGGGTCCTATGACCCCCCTGAACTATTTAAAAATGGAATATATACCCCCCCCTCCGCCCCCAAACGCTGACGCCCAAATGTGTAATGGAAAGTAAGCAACACACACCTGCCATGTAATGCCACCAAATTTCCGCGTAAAATTATCTTTTTTATATAAAAAAAATTAATTATTATTCTTTAATATATATATTATCTTCTTTTCTTTCCCTTTTCATTTCCCTTTAATATTATTCTTTTCTTTCCATTCTTTTCTTTCCCAGATTCTCTCCTTTTTCTTTCCATTGTTTAGATAGCAATCTTAGCCATAACTTTTAGAAAAAATCATTAAGAAAATGAATTATATCAAATGCTTGATGGAGATAAAAAAAAAAGCTAAAAATAATAGATTTTGCTACCTCAGTTAACGCTAAGTCGATAACAATTTTTCTCTTTTAGGATCAACAATCTGAGTTAAATTGCCAAAATCAATTTTAATTAAGTGGGTGTCACTGTTGGGGATGACCAATTTAGTAGTTTTGATGGAATTGAAGATGAGCAATTTGGTGATTTTAGAGTCTTTGGTAGAAGTAATTGTTAATTTTGCTCTTTTGATGGAATTGAAGATGACCCATTTGGTGTTTGTGTGTTGAAATAATGGTTAATTGAGTTGCTTTTTGATGGAATTACAAAATTTGGAGTGTGTGTGTGGAGAAACCATGGTGTGTTATTTTTTATGAAATTTCAGAATTTGGTGTGTGTGTGTGGAGCAGCCATAGTGTTTTGTGTTTTGTTGAAGAGAAGAAAGAAAATAAGGAAGAAGAAGAAGAAGAAGAAGAAGAAGAAGAAGAAGAAGAAGAAGAAGAAGAAGAAGAAGAAGAAGAAATGTCATTGATGAGTTTTTGGTGCCATTGTTTGTGAAGAAGAAGAATTGAAGAGGAAGAAAGAAAAATGTCATTGATGAGTTCTTGGATGTCATTGATACCATTGTTTGTGAAGAAGAAATAAATTATTATTGTTGTTGTTGATTTTGCAAAGAAGGAAGCTCTTTCTTTCTCTCTCGTTATTTCCTTTTTTTTTTTTTGCTTCAAGAAAATTTAGTGCTTTAGGCTTATTGGTGTGGGTTTTTATTCTGAGAAGAAAGAACGAACCTCACTCCTTGTAACTTTACAAATTACTGTACAATCAATTTAGTGCTTCAGGCTTTTGTAACTTTGTATCATTTCTTATGGAATTTTGAATTTCCTTTTTAAAGTGAAATAAATGGATTTTTTTGTGGGTTTTATATTTGGATACATCCATGAATTGAAATAGAGAAAGATGAAGAAGAAAATGAATTGGAGATGAGGAAGATGAGAAATTAATCTTGGACACAATTGATGAGTTCTTGAATCTTTTTTTTTTCTTAAGAAAGAGAAGAAGAAGAAGAAGAAGAAGAAGAAGAAGAAGAAGAAGAAGAAGAAGAAGAAACAAAACGTATAAGGCAACAAAAACTTTTTGTTTTGAATCCATTCGAAGAAGATTATGAACCCTGAAGCTTCAATTTTAGATTGGAGGTTACTATTGAAAGTTTTGAAACGGTAGACAACAAAACCCAAACTTCAAGCTTTGAAAATGGCAAAAATAAAAAGGAAGAAAATGGAGAAGATGGAAGATTTAATGGCTAACAAATGAGGATTTTTTAAAAAGAAAATAAAAAAAAATTGGATTTACACGTGGCTTAAAAAATGCAGATTTGTGTGTTGTAGGCAAGTCCTATGCGCCTAAGGGAAGTAAATACACTTTCTTGGACATGTCAGCATTTTAGGGTCGTAAAAAATTAAAAATAAAAGTTCAGGGAGGTAATAAATTTGGTAAAAATAAGTTTAGGGGGTAATAGGTCACCTTTAAAGGTTGAGTGTGTAGTTGGAATTTCGACTAAAGGTTGGAGGGGTAATAGACCATTTTCTCTATTTTATATATATTTTTCTTTTGTTTTAGTTTCATGTTAGTCTTAGGGGTGGCATTTATTCACTTCCAAGTTGTTTAAAAAAATATTTAAATAGAAAAAATTACACAAATAATTAAACTTAAGCACTATTATTTTTAAAAATCTCACATCTTTTAAAATATTTCATAATATATCACTTTTTGAATTTTTACTCTTGATACATATATTTTTACTCTCTAAGCCGCACAAACTCCTACTTCTTAGCTTCAAATTCTCTTTTTCGTTTTTAAAAATGTTCACCCCAAAATAATCGATAACTTCTCTTCAAATTTGAGTTTCAATCAATTATCTCCATCATCCATCTACTACAAACGACATTCAAGTCAATTAGTTGAAAAAAATTTCTCATTTTTTCGAGAAGTGAATGGAATGTTGAACTTGATTTTAAGAAAAATTACTTTATCTTAATTTCAAAACACATCTTTAGTGTTTTTTTGTTTTTTGTTTTTTTGTATGAATTTTGATGATTTACCATCATTTAGTTTGGGTGTTACCCAAATTGATAAGAATATTGTTGGTTCTTCAAGTGGTGAAATGGTGAATTTTTTTTCGGACACATAAACATTATCATATACTCTAATGTGTTTCAGGTAAAATACTATATTTATCAAGACCAAATATTATATATATCAAGGTTAAATAAATCAACACAAAATATTATATGTATCAAGGCCAAATACACTAACACAAAACAAATGAATCAAATACAAATATCAAAATGTATCAAAAAAATTTATGTTATGTAAACACATGACAGTGAAACCCTACTATCATAATATTTCAAATGTATCAAAATCTGCAAACAAAGGTATCAAATTCATATATCAGACTTGATATATCAAATCTATCAAATGTAAAAAATATCATTACGAAGTATAGTTTATCAAAACCATTTAACTAGGAACAAGAATGTATCAAAGTATCAGCTAATAAAAGTATCAAAGGTATTCAGATCTTGGCAAACTGTCATATGTATCAATTGAAAATTTTGAAGTTTTGTTGCCACGTTTGAGGTGCAATTGAGATGAAGAAGAAAAAATGATGAAGAATTTGTGTGTAAATTGTAGTTTTAAATCGAGTATTATTTGAAGAGATGAATATTTTAATTTTTTATTAATTTTTATTTTTATTGTGCTTCAAAACTGATAACATGATTTGCTCCTCAATTTAAGAAAATTTTGTTATTTTCTTATTTAGCTAACAGTTTTTTTTTCAAATGTATCAAAACACATATGTATCAAGGCCAAATATATGTATCAAAAAATGTAAAAAGTGGTATACTATGTAATTAGAAAAAATTGTGCTAAAAAAAGTTATTAGCGCCTTAATATTTGGTATTTATGTAAGTTACCCATTTAAATACTCATAAAATTAAAGTGTTAAAATAAGTTGGACGGACAAGTTTAGGCGTGTTTTTATGCCTTTTTTCTTTTATCTAAACAAGGACAAGTTTAAGAAAAAATTCTTTCGGCCACAACAATTTGGCCCAAATTTGACCACAATAGTAAAAAGGCATGTTCACACTATAAACTAGTTTGTTTTTAGATATTTTTGCCCCTTTCTTCCTAAATTTAAATTTCTAAGACTATTTTATTTATTATCATTTTTCAATACATTAAAAACTATTTTAATAGATGGGAATGGACAATTTATATATTCTATTTTTAATTATTTAATTTTTTAGTTAATAATTACATAATTAAATAATTGTCAAATGTAGTATAAGTCAATTGAAATTTCCTGCAATGACAGATCTAGAGTCGGTTGAAGTTATATATTTGGTACAAGTCAATCATTTCATCCAAGCTTCTTAACTTTGTGTCAAGAAAATTCACTTATATGTATACATATGAGATTATTTTTCGATTGAAGTTTTATCACGCTAGTTCGATTTTATGACTACTTTTAATGAATATGAAAATTAGTGTATGAATGTAGAGTTTTAATAATAAAACATTTTGGCATGCTTAAAATTTTTTTACTTTATATTTTTTTTATAGATAGATACACTAACAAAACACGTTGTAGCTAAATGTAAAAATTTATTTTGCTAAACATTTTAACAATAATTTTTTGTTTCCATAGTATTCGTAGAAATAGATATGGCTAAAATTTATTTACCATTTTTTCATGGTATATGATTCAAAATTTATACTCATTGCGATGAAATTTACTATGTTGTAGACTGTAATTATAAAGAAATATTTATTTTACAAGAAATATACTTCAAATGTACTAGTAAAATTTGGTAAGATCGAGTCAAATCAAATGATTAACACATTTAGTTATCTTAGATCGATGGTGTTTGATTTTATAATAAAGATTGTTCAATTACTATATAGACAAAATATCCTGGTCTTAAATGTGACCTTTATAGTTTTTAGTGTTGCTATAACAAATTTCTACCCATAATAAAAAGTAATTGTTAGCTACAAAATTTTATCAAAAATCATTTCACCATAACAAATAGTTATGGAACCTGAAGCAAAATTATTTTGAACTTGAAACAAAAATACTTATTTAGTTATATTATTTTGCTTGGGGTAATCTATTGTACCTTTTTAGTATTGTGGTTGTAATTTTATTATGATAGACATGTCAAGTTATACTTATGCGAGAGCATCCTTTTACTGATAAAGAATAAGAGTAGATTTCACTTTCAAGCAGTTAATGATTAATGTATTTAATTTTTTTTTATACCACTTTTACTCCTCTTATGTCTTTTGAAAAAAAATTATTATGAAATTGAACCAATATTTTTGATGAGTAATTAATTCTCATTTTATTTTCATAATTTTTTAAAAAATAATTGAGGTATGAAAAATTGTAGAACTACACTAAGCATGTTGTAGGTGAAAATTAAAACAATTGAAAAATTGAATAACTGAAATCAAAGATAGGTAAAATTTATCTGCTATTACCTAACATTGATTCTATCACATAAAAAATTTGTTTCAATTTTTTAAAACATAAACGTCATTTAAATTTAAATTATAATATATTTATGACATAAAACTATTCTATCTTTAAAATTTAGTACACAAAAATTATTTTATTTATTTGTTTAAAAGGTGTTTACAAAATTTACTATTCAACTACATATATTGGTGTATAAAATAATCAAATACATTTTCTTCAATATTAATAATATTAAATTAAAATTATTATAAAGAAATCAAACTAAGAAAAGAAAGTATAATATTGTATACCCCAAACAAGTTGTGTTAAGAAGTAAAACATTAGAGATGTTTCTAATATCATCCTGAATCAATAATATATTAAAGGTATGAAATGTCTTACAAATATTGTTTGATTTTTTTTTCCTTCATTAAAAGTCTTTGTTTTAGACAAAATTATTTTTTCACTATTTTTTTTAATATTTAAGAGTTGAAATTAATTAAATATATTTGTGATAGAACATTTCTTTATATAGAAGTCATCAGAATTAATGACAACTAATATTAGTTTAAGAATTCTAAATCAACTAAATTTGATTTTCAAAAAATTTGAAAAATCTAGAAATAAATATAAAAACATCAGAATAAGAAAATTTCAAAAGTACCAAATTTTAAAAGTTTTACGTACGCAATAAGAATATAATCAATGATTTTGTAAAAATTTGACTTTAAAAATAAGAAAGTATTTTAAACATAAGAAAAAATAACCGCACCACAAATATGGTTCAAATTGAGGCGTCTCTTTTATCCTTTGACAGTAAGGGAAGAGGTATTACGTGAAAAATACAAAATTGATGATCTATCAATCATTTGAAACTTCTGGTGGTAAAATATCTATGTGCCTATACTAAAATATATGTTTATATTTACTCTATTTTATTAAAGTATGAAGGATCTTTGAAAAATGACTTGAAGCTTTTACACTTTATTAAAAATCTCGCAATAGATAAAACTATTTAATTTTAAATAAACAAATGCTACATGTGCAAGGCACGTGCGATTACACTAGTGTAATTAATTTATTTTGAACCTCTATTATATTTTCGATATGATTTAGCAAAATTCAGATGAACTTTACTTTTTAATTACCTTGATATCATCCATTTCCTTTCTTTTTATGTCTCAATATTTACTTCTTGTAATTATATGTAATTGCTCGTATTTTTATTTTTTATTTGCTTATTTTTTATTCATTTAGTAAAACTGATTAAGTGCATTACTATTTTAATTTTTGAATTAAAATAGAATTACATTGTAAAAGGAGGTTATAGACTCATATTTCCTTGTCCTTTGAATTATATTTAATTAAGTTACGTAAAAATTTATTGAATAATATGCATTAATTTTTTTTGAACTTAGTTACAAATATATATTTATTTATATACTTTTAATAAATGATAAATGTACCTTCAATTCATCAATTGTTCTTGTATAAATCAATTTTAGTTGTTCAATGAGTTTAGGAAATAGGAAAAAGTTACTACATTTATTAAGAAAATTTGGAGGGAATTTATTTGAAAAAATATGGTAAAATCTAAAACAAGGCTATGAAAGTCTTTTCGCAATTGTGGTTAAATTTGTGCCAAAAAATTGTGGTCATTTAGTACATGTATAAACAACATAAATCTCATCCTAAGTGAAACTAATAACATAAGATCTCGGATTGACTTTATCTCTCCCAGATTTGAAAAATACATATACATGTCAATGTACCTCATATGTAACTCTAATGTATGAGGAAACTGTTT
The DNA here is from genome assembly GCF_002878395.1 of Capsicum annuum. Lineage (NCBI taxonomy): Eukaryota > Viridiplantae > Streptophyta > Magnoliopsida > Solanales > Solanaceae > Capsicum > Capsicum annuum. The sequence continues at coordinate 121,827,748 of NC_061117.1, forward strand.
CTCCTTAAATTATGAAAATAAAATCAGATACAATTATTCTCTTACCTTAATAACGACAGTAATTAATGTTTTGATTTTGTGGATGCTTAAAAATAGTAACTGTAATTCAAATTTAAAAAATATTCTAAAACATCTCTCTTCATCTCCCTAAAAAAAATCAACGTCGTCGCTGCTAGTTTACGGTTGTCACCGCTATTCACCGCTATACTCTTCTTCCTCACGCTGGTGAACACGTAAGGGCGACCAGCCGCCTGTTGACAGTCCATCCCAGGCCCACACCCGGTTGACCCAATTCCCTCAATCCCTTACCCTTCAACAAACAACATCAGCCCACTCCAACAATTAGTCCACCACAGTCCGACCCGGCTCAATATTTTTCTGCCTTATAATTTCTCTAACATCGTTCAACATAAAAAATTAACAACAGCCAGCAATAATACAACCACAAATGGCGTGCAACAGCACAAAAGCAAAACAGCAACCAAATGTCACTAACCCACAGCAACAAATAGCTTAACAGTCAGTCCCTGATGCATAAACAATGTTTTCACAGTCAAATCTGTAAGTCCCAGACCCCCTTTTACCAATTTATCCCTCTAATACGGTTGATTATTTTTTTCTTTTTCAGTCCATGACTCCCCATTTTGGGCAAATATTTAATGCCCAATGTCTATTTTATTTTGTCCCACAGTGGATTTCAAAAGTTCTCAAGAAAATCAATTCAATTTCAATTTTCAAATTCAAAAATCCCTAAACCTTTTTCACCTATAAATAGAGGTTGAAGGTTACAGAAAAAGGGGGAGGATTCTTGGGAAAAATTGAGGATTCTGGAAACGCGTGCTTCTAATCCTACGCAACCAAAAATTCTCAAAGAAAACACCGATTTGAAGTCGTGCATGTTAGCATGATGTAAATATTATATCTTAATGTAATCATATATTATTGTATATTAGTGTAATTACATAGATTTGATTTAGTAGTTAAAGAGAATAATAGTGACTTTTGTAATAGCAGATTTGGTGGGATAGAATAGAGGATTTAGAGGGATAAAAAAGCTGATCTTGAAGGATAGGAAGACGGATCTTTAGGGATGCAATCATTGAATATTTTCTATTTAATGACAAGACTCTCAATATTGAAAGGGATTCAGCAGAAAATTGACAGGCCATTCATCGTCCCGTTTGCTGCCCGGATAAAGGTAAATCCCCCATCTTTTTCTCCTTTTTCTTTTATCTGGTGATTCTATCTCGTCGTTACGCTGTTGTAGGGTTTGGTTTTCTGAGTTACAGTATCTTTTTGAAAGTTATTGTTTTGATAGCTAAATTCTTTTCATTAGTGTAAAGTTTGGATTGGAAATTCTGGAAACAGACGTAATTAGCGCTTCACCAAAATGAAAAAAGAAAGAAGGCACCTACTTCCGGGCGTATGTACTTTATTTACGGCAACCATTAAAAAATAAATTTGCTTTCGTTTGAACGTGTTTCTTATGATCAATAGTAGCTCGTGTGGAACCTATTGACTTGTATCATATTTTTAAATTTATTGTTACATTACGATGAAAGTTTCATTCTATATAATGATCAATTATTGTGATGTCAATGGTTAATTTTGTTCCTTTGATTTCAAAAATGCAATTACTGTAAATGAACTCCATGTGGGATTTGTTTTAGGCTAGTATTTTTCTGCTATATTTGTTCAAATGGGTTCTTAAAAGGTTTTGTTTATTCACAAAGGTGTTGTTGCATGCCTTTTGGTTCTGTTTTTCTTTTGTCAATGCATTTAAGTGTGAATGTGCGATAGGATAAAGAATCCGGCTTAAGGTTTTATTCAGGTCGTCAATTGCCATTCGTCTTCTTTTTTTATTTCAGCAGTTTTGTGTTTGGATCATAATCAAGGGCATCATTGAACAACTTACTTGGCTTAAGCTAAATATTTGTAATTTTAGTGGTCTGTATTTGCTTATTTTGAATTGCCTTACCTTCGAAGGCTCTATTATCTTCCCCGGAACTTGTATGGATTAAGAATTCCCCAAGAAACACTTCCCGATTGTGTGGTTGCATATTTGAATCTTCGTTGATTGTCCATTTTGTCCGTGAACTCGAAAAATTGGCTTTCAAAACATAATAAGTCCTTGGTGTCATATTAGATAGCATTTTAAATTGATAAATTAGAAGATTCTTCGCTATGCAAAAATTTGACAGGGGTTTCTCTTTGTTTAGAAAAATCCTTCCAGAGTTTTTACTATTAAACAAGAATAATGTATGTTCTTTATTTATTTGTTCGTTGTCTCCATTTGTATGTTGTTCCGGGAATACTAATCTCTTTTTCTTTCTCTTGCATGTAAACTTTTCGAGTCCATCGGGGCTCGTCATATTCGATCCTTCACATTTTTTCGGGCCAATGAGGCCCAATATCGTTGAGTCAAAGCCTCACCAAAGTACCGAAAATGGACCAAAAGACAAGAAATAAGGTTTTATAAGCGTGTATACAGCAGATATATGCATATATTTGACAGGAATGAAGAAGGAAAGCTTATTGTATCGTGAAGGGACTAAAAACGTGTGTATATGATCGTGGTGCATTCCCCTACACACCAAGTATACAAGAGAAATGCAGATATTGAAGCTGTACATATACAGCTGGTATACACTTTAGAAAATGGGCCCAAGTCCATAAGAATGAGGTCCAAAAGCTGGACAGCTTGATAATGGGCCAATAAAGGCCCAAATCTTAAACTTTTGTTCCCTTTTTCCTTGTATGTTATTGTTGTTTATATGTACTAACTCTAATTTTATTTACTTAACCTAAGTAATTCCCTAAATTACCGGCATTCTATTTTATCTTGATTTTTTTACCTGACCTATTATTTTCTCGCATAATTTTACTTTATCTAAAACGAATTAAATTGATTCCCTCAGTTTTCTCTTTAAAACAAGTCTTTAAAGATCAAGCATTTTGTTCCGAAATGACATTCGTTATATTCATATCACTAAATAGTCTATTTGAATTCAAATAACTTCCTTCAAACTCAAGAAACTAAATTTTCTTATAAATTTCAAATTTTCATAATTAATAAAGGGTTTTTTAATTCAACACCCTCTTAACATTTTTTTAAAGGTATTATCTATAATATGATCAACTTTTTCTATAACGATTAATAATAAGAAAATAATTCCATAATTCTCTTCTTTTGTGAAATTGAAATCCATTTTCCTTTTATGTTCGAAAAACTACTATTTAGTCTAATTCAAATAGAATTTTTCTCTTTTGAATAAATAAATATCATTTTTCAATGTTTTTAATAAATATTTTTTTTAATTTTCTACAAAATCAACCTTTTGCGAAATTAGTCACCTTTAATTAGTCAAGTTAGTTTTTTTTTGGTAAACCGTTTTAAACGGACGCTTCTAAGTGCCTTAAAAATCTTCTTAGGGCGTTAATTGAACCCTTACCCAGAATCTCTAGTATTAAAGGTTTATTTTTGTTTTTGAACCTTTGAAACTCTTTTAAATTTTTCTTAATTTTTTTGAAAAAATCAAGTGGAGACTCTGTAAATTTTCTTAAAATTATTTCAGAATTTTCTCAACTTTTACGATCAAAATCATTTTCTCGTCAAATGAAACCCGAAAGGGATAAAACACCGCCAAGATCGACGTCATTTCTTGTTCCTCTCCCACTGTCGCCACCACCGACGCCATCACGAACAGTCAACGACGCCTTCACTGCTCCACTCCTCTTTCTCAAGCCGGTGAACACGCAAGGCGACGTCGTTTCTCGTTCCTCTCCCACTATCGCCACCACCGGCGCCATTGCGAACAATCAACGACGCCTCTGCCCCCTCTTAGTGTATTTGTTTTTTAGTAAAAATTTGCATAGTATTGTATGAGAAATTATAATACATTACCCAGTTTGAATAATATTTGGACATTGTTTATGAAATTTACACGTATGAGAATGTATTACACATTTTTTTTATGTATGATGCCAGTGTTATATGTATGATTTACACTCTAACAATAACATGTTCTATATGTATGTGAATGCATTATACTTTACTTTCTATGTATGATTTATATCTAAGTAAAAACATTTCACATTATATGTATGTGAACATATTATACTTTACTTTCTATGTATGATGTCAGTGTTATATGCATGACTTACATTCCAACAACAACATGTATTATATGTATGAGAATGTTTTATACTTTACTTTCTATGTATGATGCAAGTGTATTCGTTTTTATTATACTTTACTTTCTATGTATGGCATTGCAAAATTAGATAAGGCCAAATCCATCGATAGCCCCTCAAACTTGTCCCTAAAATTCACTTAGGCCACTAAACGAAGGCTTGTACCTATTAAACCCCTACCTCCCCCCCAATTTGGTTCCAATTGAGCATTTTTTGCCCACATCTCATCAGCTTCCAGGCGCGTGTCTCCAAACGCTGCTGATGTGGAAAGTTATTCCACTTAAAACCCTCCATGTGTATAAACTAACTCCATATATACTTACTAAATTTTAATTTTAAATGGAAAAAATCTCATTCCACTGTAGTTCCTCTCTCTCTACCCTCGTTAACTCTCTCTCTCTTCATAACCCTAAATTAACCTTAAATTAACCAAATTTCCACTCAAATCTAAGGACAAATTTGGGGGTTTTCCTCAGATCTTCCTGGTGTAAGTGTTCTTATGATTTGTATTTGTTAAATTTTGTTGAATTTTAGCATATTGTAGTTTTTAGAGTTTTGAAATCACTGTTACGCATATGATTTTGGGAATATTCCGTCTCCTTACTTAACATGCATTAAATGTTGTATCTTTTAGCTTATTGATGTGTACTCTGGGTATATTCCGTGGCCATTCCGTTAAGTAACTTTGAATTTTTACCCTTTGTCAGAGGTGACGTAATAAATGGAGATAATTTTTACAAAATTACACCATGGGGGATCCTTTTCCAATACGGGTGTCCCTACATATGTTGCAAGTTGTGTGCCAGAGGTAAGGTACATTGACAAGGACCATTTTTCCATACTAGAATTGTTATTTTATACTAAAGAATTAGGGTATGAAGTTGTTAGGGGGTTTTATTATCAAGATGCAGTAACTAATCAGTTCAAGTTGGTTAAAAGTGACAGGCATCTAAGATTTAAAACATGAGGACTCTATTGATTTTTATGTCTATCATGTTTTAGATGAACCAATTCTTAACCTTGATGGTCCCACTGGTTTTTTACCTGCACCTGATATTATTGAGTGTGCAGACCTAGAAAAAAAAGTGTTGGTGTTGGTGATAGTGATAACATAGAGAGGGAATCTGTTGGAGTAGAGAAAGATAGGGAGGCTGATGTAGAAGATGTTGGTGTACAGGGAGGTGATGAGGCTGATATAGAAGATGTTGGTGTACAAGGAGGTGATGAGGCTGATGTAGAAGATATCTATGTAGAAGATATTAACCTAGAAGATTTTGGTGTAGAAGGAGGTGATGAGGCTGATGTAGAAGACATTAATGTAGAAGATATCTATGTAGAAGGTATTAACCTAGAACATTTTGGTGTAGAAGGAGGTGATAAGGCTGATGTAGAAGACATTAATGTAGAAGATGTTAATAGGCTAACAAGTGAGTTATCAGATTATTTGAGTAGTGATTCAGATCTTGGAGATATTCCTTCAGAAGATGGCTCAGATGTTGATGAGGAGTTGAGGACTTTTAGACAAGAAAGAAGGGAAAAAAATCCAACAACAAAGAAAGAAACAAAAAAGCAAGAAAAAAGGTTGTTGAAACTGAAGAAGTACCTGTGGGAGTTACTGGTTGTGTAGATAGAGGCTTTGGGGATATTGGTAAAAGTAAGGCTACCAAATATTCTATAAAGTTGGGTGGAGATGAGGAATATATTGATAGTTTTGATTATTGGAGTGAAGATAGTGAAGAGATAGATGTAGCTACTGTTAAAAGAGTAGATCTACCTAGAAGAAGGAGAAGCAAGAAAACTAGGTATGATGAAAATTGTGAGTTTTCTATGTTTGAGCTTGGAATGATTTTTATGGGTGCAAATCAGTTTAGAAAAGCAGTTGCAGATTATGCTGTAGAGTATAGAAGGCAGGTGAAGTTAAAACCTAATGAAAAACATAGAATAAGAGTGAAGTGCATTGCAGCTAATTGCAACTGGTTGCTGTTTACTTCTACTAATAGGGATTCAGGTGATTTTATTGTTAAGAACTATAACCCTATTCACAAATGTATATCTCTAAACAAGAACAAGATATGTTATTCAAAGTTGGTTGCTAGAAAGTTCGAGGATAGAATAGCTTCTCAGCCATACATTAGGATTTGGGAAATTCAGGATTTAGTAAGAGAGGTGTTGGGTCTTTATGTAGGTAAAAATATTTGTTATAGGGCTAAACAGATTGTTATGAGGAAGAATATGGGAGATTGGAAGCTGGAATTTGCTAGATTATGTGACTATGAAGATATAATCAAGACAACAAATCCTGGAAGTTCTTGTTGGATAAAAATTGACAAAGAAACTGAACCAGGAAAGAACCTCTTTGTTTATTTCTATGTGTGCTTTTATTCCTTCAAGCAAGGATGGTTAGATGGGTGTAGGAAAATTATTGGTTTTGATGGATGCTTTCTCAAAGGAGCTTGTAAGGGTGAGTTGTTAGTTGTTGTGGGGAAAAAAGGCAACAACCACATGTATCCTATTGCATGGGCAGTTGTGGATACTGAAACAAAACATAGCTGGGACTGGTACATAAGGTATCTGATTGCAGATCTAAATCTGGGACCTGGTGAAGGCTTGACTGTAATGTCAAACCAACAAAAGTTACCACCACTTAATTATTTTTCTCATTACTTGACTTTATTTTCCAATAATATTCCTAATTTAATAATACTTAATACTTATTACAGGGTCTTGTTCCTGTTTTGATGTATCTGCTATTAAATGCTGAGAGAAGAATGTGTGCTAGACATATTTGGAGCAATTGGCATATGCACTGGAGAAGAAAAGAGAGAAGGAAACAGTTTTGGAGATGTGCAAAAGCAACCTTTGAAGTAAAGTTTAGAGAGGAGATGCAAGCACTGTCAAGGCTAGGTAAGAAAGAAATAACTGAGGATATGCTGATTAATCCCCCTACTTCTTGGTATAGGGCATATTTCAAAACACATTCCAAATATGATATTGTAAAAAACAACATGTGTGAGACTTTTAATTCTTGGATCTTAGCTGCTAGACATAAGTCTATAATCACAATGTTAGAGGATATCAGACATCAACTGATGAATAGATATGTAGATATGATTAAATTTGCAGAAACATGGATTTTAGACATTGCACCTATGGCAAGAACTATTTTAAAAGCTAAAAAGGAATATTCAAATAGGTGTAGAGTTCTGTGGAATGGAGTTAATGGTTTTGAAATTGAGGATGGGGGCTACACATTTGTTGTTCACTTGGACAAGAAGTATTGTGATTATAGGTTATGGATGTTAAGAGGTATTCCTTGTCCTCATGCCATTTGTACTTATTATAACTTGAATGTAGATCCTGATCAATATGTACAACACTGGTATAAGAAAGAAACCTTTCTTGAGTCTTATAGCCATTTAATTCAATCAATTACCAATATGAGAATGTAGCCAGAAACCAAAAACCCATCAATTGAACCTCCAAAATCAAGAAAGATACCAGGCAGACCTGGCAAGAATAGAAAGAAGAGAAGGATGAGCCAAAAAAGTGGGGAAAACTCTCAAAAAAAGGTGCCAAGATCACTTGTTCAAAGTGCAAGCAAGTTGGCCATAATAAGACTTTATGTGCCAAAATGGTAAGCCTTAAATGAATTTCATAATAGTTTGTAAATTTAACATATTTCTTAGCTTTTCATATTTCTGTTTGTATGTTAGAATGAGATGGGGAGCAGTAATAGTAGTCAACCTAGCAGTCAGCCTGAAGCTTCATGGAATCCACCACCACCACAATCAAGTTCTATTTGTGGTGACACCAGTACAATGGCAAGACATACCTACACTCAAAGTCAGACAACAAGAGTAAGTTATATATGCTCTGCTGCCTTAATATTTTTGTCCTGCTTAATATTATTATTGAAAAATATTAAAAATATTGTATTTTATTTATTCACAGTCAAGCTCTACCTTTCATACATATGCAACTACACAATCCAGTCAATCAAGATCTATTTGTGCTGACATGGCTGCTGTGCCAAGAGCACCTCAAAGAAAGGTGTCAAGTGTGGTTGGTAGAGGTCAAGGTGCTGCTGGTAGAGGTAAAGGTACTACTGGTAGAGGTAAAGGTTGTTCTGGTAGGGATGGTGGTTCTGGTAGTGGTCAATTTGGTGCTGATAGAGGAGGTAAAAGAGGAATTGGTAGAGGTCAAGGTGCTGCTGGTAGAGGTCAAGGTGCTACTGGTATAGGTAAAGGTTGTTCTGGTAGGGATGATGGTTCGTTAGTGGTCAATTTGGTGTTGATAGGGGAGGTAAAGGAGGAATTGGTAGAGGTTAAGGAGTGAGTGGTAGAGGATTCCCAAGAAAAATAGCCAATGCAAGAGAGACCCCATTTGAAAGTGGAAGAAATGTTTCTTCCAGTCAAGTACCACCTTTGCCGACCAACAAGAGGTCATACAATGCTACCTCATTTGCTACTGCTACTGGATACAAAAGGCCTGCAACTGGTTTTGGTGTTTACTCTGATCCAGCAACTGGAACCCACGTGTACAATGTATTTATTTTTGTCTCATTATTTACCTATAATAATGTTTGCCCTAATGTTTTCATTCAAGTTTTCAATGTTCACTGTCTTACAGTTTTGTCTAATTTTGCAGCCAGGTACATCAAGTGAGAGGGTTCTTTATGGAGGTATAAATTTAAGGAGTGCTTCACCAACCAATATAGATATAAGTTTTAAACCTAGTGGCCTAAAGTGGAATGGAAAAGATGCAGTCACCAACACACAATTGCAACAAATGAAAGCAAATAAGAGAAAAAAAAATGAAAGCAGCCAAGTCTTCTTCATTAATTGGATCTTCAAAGAAGTAGTTCATTTAGAAATGATTTACACTGTGATGAGGGATAATGTCTTTGAACAAATTGTGTTACTAGTTTTTGAATAACTTTTTCTTAGGTAGCAATTAATGATTTTGGTGTATGCTGCAGTAGAACTATTCTGCTCAATGTTGAGCCTTTTTTGAACACCTTTACATCATGTATGCAGTTTTTTGCTCAATCTTGAGTTATGTTAATATGATATCTAGCTGTTTGTACTTGTAATATAGTTCATTTTTATCATAACCTTCAGTAGTTACAAATAGGTTGTATGGTAATACCTTCAGTAGCTACACAAGTAGACACAAAGTAGCCAATTTACAATGAGATTGTCATACAAAAATATGTCAATTCATTCAAACAACTACTACAAACAAACCAAACAACTACCACAAACTAGGCCAACTACAAACTGAACAAACGATTCCTTCAAACAACTACTACAAACAAACCAAACAACTACCACAAACTAGGCCAACTACAAACTGAACAAACAACTACTACAAACTAGGCCAACTATAAACTGAACAAACAACTACTACAAACTACTACTACTACAAACTAACGAAACAACTACTACAAACTAACCATTACAATATCCAATTGCCTATTCAATAGGCAAACTTAACTACTACACCTTACACCATATTAAAGAACCACTTTACAGTTAGAATAATGAGAAGAAGTAGAACAAGTCTATTCAATTTGAGCTTAACACATTCCCTTTCAAGTTTAACTTTTTTGAGTTTTTGCCTCAATGCAATCAACTTCCCTTCACTATCTTTCAATTTCTCACACAAAGTGTCTCTTTCTTGTTCAACGTCTTTGAGCTTTTGCTTCAATCGATCACACAAATTTTCACCATCTTTGCACCTAATCATTAAGCTCGATTCTACCTCAGAATATTGATGCACAAATATTGAAGGTTTTGGATCAATCCATCTAAAGTACCCACATCCACCATTTTCCTAAAATAAAAAAAATAATAGAATAATAAAAAATACCAAAAACATAATAATTAAAATCTATGAAAATGATACAAACCTTTGGAACTTTACATCCAAAAAATCTACGACCCGGATTTGAAGGAGTCCTTGAAGTTCTTAAAGGACAAAATTCAGAATAGTAACACAAATCGAGAACATCAATATTGACGGAATTTTCCGACATTCTCATCGAAAATGAGAGAAAAAATAATTAAAGAATTATGAGATAACTTTGATAGTGAGATGAGAGAAGTTGATGAGAACTCATCTATGAAGGAGAGAATGAAGAAATAAGAAGAGTAAATTTAGGTTAAAAAGAGAGAAATTGAAGGAAATGGCAAAAGTAACGTTATTTAACGTTAACTTTTGCCACATGGACAATTTTTTTAGTTTTCACGTGCCTCAGGCGGTTGCACAGCACGCGCAGTGCCATATGGGCAAAAAATGCCCAATAGGAACAAAATTGGGGAATTTAGGGGTTTGATAGGTACAAGCCTTAGTTTAGGGGCCTAAGTGAATTTTAGGGAAAAGTTTGAGGGGCTATCGATGGGTTTGACCATTAGATTATTTGATAAAATCATACATGCAACCAAAAAGGAAAAATAATTTAGATATTATAGTTCAAATCAACTTTCAAGTCGTTGACTGTAGAAATAATTTGATCTGATTTTATATCTATAATAATTTGTAATGCATATTATAGTTCAAATTAAGGTATAGAAGAAATAATGAATCTCTCTTCTACAATATAGAACAAATTTGAACGACTTAAAATAAAATGCATTATTTGATTTTATGGAAATTTATTATGAAATAAATTATTTCCATAATAATTTGAAATAATAGACCAATTAATTATTATGAAATAAATTATTTACATAATAATTTGAAATAATAGACCTTATTTGAACAAATTTGAAACCCCCCAAATCACGTAGCTTGAAATTAGGCGTAAAATAAGGAGTGCAATAATGGAGCAAAAATTGAACTAAAAATAAAGCAAAAATTGGATGTTTTGGGATGTATGAGGCAGAAGAGAGAGAAAGTCTAAAAGGAAGGGATTCTAGGGCCATGATGGCACTTGTCGTGGTGTATCTTGATAAGTAAGTCTATCATCCAAACTGATACAAAAAGAGAAAAAGACAGAAATATCCCAAGGTAAGGCATCTAGAATGAAGCCGAACCATATAAGTAATCATAACCATGCGAAAAGAACTTATCCAAAATACCAATCATACCCAAAACCAGATGTCAATAGTGTAAGAACTACTAATACAGTCCAGAAGTTAGATACATTAAAAAAATAACCACAAAGGAATAACATCTATCTCCGAATACTAATAAAGACATAACTACTATAAAAAGATAAAGGTGAACTTCGGACGCATGAATGTCCAACCGCTACCTTGGAAGCTCTAACAATCGCCTGAGTCAAGCAAGCTGAGATACACTCGAGCTAGGACCTGCACCAAAAGGGCGTAGTAGGCATGAGTACGGTCCACTTGTACTCAGTAGATATCATAGGCCGACCAAGCAAAGTAGTAAATAAAACATACAAAATATACACTAAGGGCACGTAACCTGCAATCAGAAAATGTCCTACAATGGTAGCCCACACCGCTTGTACTAATAGTTCTAATATATCATATATAATATAACATCACGACCAGATATAACACAAGTATACATTATATCATATATAAGTAGAATAAGGGGGAACATGCATATACAAGATCATCATATACAAGTAAAAGAAGCTAAGACAATTACATAAATGGCAAGTTAATATGGCAGTACAACACAATATAAATACAATAAAGTAAGTGTAATGTATATGTTGATAATGATGATGAGGCACAAGGTCCTCGCACAACCTCCGGGATCGTAGCACAATCCCCGTATACAACTACAGAGGTAGGCCTCCCAACGCAGGACCCATTGGGGGTTCGTCAACCCGTATACAATCCACATATATCATATCTTCTTTCCGATACATCTCTTGAAAAGGTGTTATCAGGTGTTGCCAGTATTTCTCAGATGTTATCACGGTGGTATAAATGTTTCATGAATGAGTATGGTATGGAGATGTAATGCTCACAACCAATCACAATGAGTATTTACACAATCAACCACATGATATATTTCCACAATCAACCACATGATATATTTTCACAACGAACCACAATGATATATTTCCACAACCACATAAGACAATATCCACTCATTATTTTTGTTTCATTCATGAATTTCCACGTCTCATATGCCAATAAATTATGAATATAATCACAATACACCAATGGTACCACATTAAGCATTTTAACAACTCAATACAATTTTTCACATGTATTCAAGGCTATCAACATCACATAGGACCCCGCACGATCACACATATCACATAATATCTCAATTTCGATAATTACATCACATATAAGATCCACACGGGCACAACACACAGATAGACATTTTTCATGATTAGTTCCTACCCTTAACATGCATTTTGTATCATTATTTACTACCCAACTCAGTCTGAAAAAGTTAAGCCACAACCTACCTCAAAAGTCAAAACCGGTTTGCTACTCTTCAAACCCATGATCTTACTTTTCATGAACAATTTCAAACTCCACTAAAGACATCAAATATGGAATCTAAGCATCAAAATAAACCAACGACACACATATTGACTATTTTTGGCTCGGGGTCAAAACGGACCCCCGGAACGAGTTTCCAAAAAAGAAGGAAAAAATCAAAACTTTACTTCAAAAATATATTTTCATATTTTTTAGGAACCTACAGATGAAAATCCAAGTTAAATCGGGTCAAAAATAAGGTTCAAATCGAAGAAACACTATTTTTAAGCTTTACCGGGTAAAATCTTTGAAATTTGGGTTAAAATCAAGAATCAGGGTTGTTTTGAAGGTTAAATTGATGAAAAATTAGTAATTATAAGATAAAAATATTATTAAAGTGAAAAGGGGTGAAAATGGGGTTTAAAATCAAGCACTAAGATTTTTGAAGTTTTGAGAAATTAATCAAGAAATTACTAAGAAAAGAGTGCATTCTTACCTTAAATTTGTAATAAAACCAAGAAATGAGTGTTAATCTAGCTTCCCAAGCTCTCACAAACTTTAATTCTAAGCTCCCACACTATTTTAGGGTTTAACCACCAAGAGACAAGATAAAAAATGAGCAAAAATGGGCCCAAAAATCTGCACCAGCAAAGAAGAAAAAGCTACTGTTTTTTAATTTTATTTTATGTCTTATTCGGACTTCGACGGGGTGCCCGGAATTCATTCGTAGTCCGATACATGCAAACGAACTATGTAACCACACTAAATTCGATGTTCCGGGTGCGATGGCAATATCATATTTTTAAAAAAATATCGTTTTCATAAAATTGACCCCCGAAACCCAAAATTATAATTTTTCAAACCGACGGTCAAAATGAGATTTAAAAGCCGTAAAATCACACCAAAGATGCTAACACCCTAAAATTGATATTCTAGATCTGCTAGCAAAGTCAGATTTTCCATCCGAGGTCGTTTCGATCAAATGTGGATCCCACACCCATATTTCTAATTTTTCAACTTTCTGACCAATAGGTCGAAATGATCTCGAGTGCACCGGGACCTGAACCAAAGATCTACCTAGCCTAAAATTGATATCCGAAGCTGCTGACGTAGTTCGTTCGGCCATCTGTTGCACGGATCAAAAGATATCCGCATAAGTCTAATATAAGGCTCTCGAAGCTATAAAAAACTATAATATCGCATAAATGATACCAAAATGCATCAAAAAATATGTCAATCACTCCCACACCCCAGAAATACCCTAATGCAACTACGGAAAGGAGTAAAACAGTTAAATCACACAAAATCACAAATTTCACATGTTTCATCAATTTTTTATGTCGTTACAATGTAACTAATATGCGATTTTTTTAATTACTTTTCAAATAAGGGATTTTATGTAATAAGTAATAGTTACCTTGTGTATATATGTAATTTTTCCTTAGCATTTCCCCAAGTTTAAAAGAACATGATCAATTTATTCTTGAAAGCTCAAATAAACACTTAATCTCTTATTTGTTTCAATTTAATTATTCCTTTAATGAAATTAAGAGAATTTTATTACGTTCTTTCAAACCACCTTATCATTTAAATAAAATAAAGTCTATATACTGAAATTTATATTTTTAAAGCAGAATTAATAAGACTAATTTAATAAAATAAATTTTTAATAAATAATTTTTTTAAAGGAGGTGTTAAATTAACAAGGGCCAACTATTTTAAAATAGAGGAAGTATTTAGGAATAAAATCAAAAGATAAAAGAAATACTTATTTAGGAATGAAGAGAGTATATAGTCGGCGTTGGCCATGAAAATCAATTGGAGATGGAGTTAGAATTGGAATTGAAGGTGAAGTTGTGTTTATCATATCTTTTTGAAAAAGCTTTTTTTTTTAAAGACTTTTGAAAAGACAAAGATTAAAAAAAAGTGAAAACAAGTTGAGGATTGTTTTCACTTGTCCAAATATAACGTTAACTTGTATTTGAAATTTTTATGCTAAACAATATTTTTAAAACTAGTTTAACCGCATGTGCCTCACATGTGTAACGTTTGACTATTTAATATTAAATTCTTTTGTCTATTGCGATGATTTTTAATAAAGTATAAAAGTTCAAATAAATTTTCAAAATCTTTCACACTTTAATAAAATAATGTAAACATATATATTTTACAATCAGAAGTTTCAAGTGGTTGATGAATCATCACTTTTGCGTTTGTCATATAATACCTATTTCCCTTGTTGTCATAGGTTAAGAGAGAAGCATCAATCTGAACCATATTTGTGTTACGATTATTGTTATTTTTTTATATTTAAAATCTTTCCTTATTTTAAAGTCTTAGCTTTACAAAATCATTGATTACATTCTTATTATGTATTTAAAACTTTTAGAAATCTAATACTTTCTAACGATTTTACATTTATTTCTAATTTTTTTCAAATCTTCTTAAAATCAAATTTAGTTAATTTAGAATTTTTAAATTAATGAAAAAAGTATCAGTCTTCATTAATTTTGATGATTTCTAATAAGGAAAGGTTTTATCATAAATATATTTAATTAATTTTCAACTCTTAAATTAGGAAAAATAATAAAATTATAATGACTTATAATAAGTAAAGGCCTTATCATAAAGATATGGCAAAATGGCTCGATGGATCCTTGTACTATGTCTGTTTTGTAATGTGGATACTCATACGTACATATTTGTCATCTGGACCCTTAAACCCACTAAAAACAACATTTTAAAACTGTTGACCGTTGACCAGACCTATGTGGCATTAAAATAGTTGAGTAGGACGAAACGCGTGCAGGCACGCGCCTAGGGTGCGAGTGAGGGTCAATTTTTGGTCAATTTTATATTAAAATAATTAAAAAAAATTAAAAAAAATCCCTAAACTACAACTTTTTAAATTTAAATATATTTTTAAAATTTAAAAAATAATAAATTTTTAAAAAAATAAAAAAGGCCCCTCTCCCAATCCCTCCCCCAACCCCACCCCACCGCCGTCCACCAGTCCCCCACCCCTACCAGTTGCCATGGCCATTGCAGCACCACCACCACCAATTCCCCACCCTCACGGGCTGCCATGGCCATTGCAGCACCACCACCATTAACCCTGCAACACCACCATTAACGCCCCCACCCCTACCAGCTGCCATGGCCATTGCAGCACCACCACCATTAACCCTACAGTACCACCATTAACGCCCCCACCCCTACCAGCTGCCATGGTCATTGCAGCACTACCACCATTAATGCCCCCCCCCCCCCCCAACCCCCCACCCCCCCCACCCCCCCCAAACAATAGTCATGGCCACTAACATTTTAAACCTCTCAACAATAGTCATGACCATGGTCAATTTCTAGCAAATTCAACCAGTAAAAACTATAAAAAATGAAGAAAAAATTAATTTTTTTTCTCAAATTTCAGTAAACCAAATAAGCAAAAATTCAAAAGTAAAAGGGAATAAGTGAGATATTTTCTCAAATTCCAACAACTAAAACATCAATTTTCAACATATCCAACAAGTAAAAAATACAAAAGAAGAAAAAATCTATTCGTTTCTCAAATTTCAGCAAATCCAACACATACAAATTCATTCCTTATTCTTCTTCGGCTCCCACCACTTCGACTCTCTTCAATTTTTATTGAATTTTGAATAGAAAAAACACATCTCATATTCTTCGGTCCTCACTTCTCAATTTTTCCAAAGAGCAAGAAGAATAAGAAGATGAAGATGATGAAGGAAAAAAAGAACGAGAAGAGGAGGGAGAAGAATAAGAAAAAGAAAAAGAAGAAATAGAGAAAGAAGGAGAATAGGAAAAAAAGAGGGAAGAGAGAGGAACGGGGGGGGGGGGGGGTTCTTTTATTTATTTATTTATTTTAATATTTAATATTTTTTATACTTAAAAATGACTTGGAAGATGGCGTGGCAGCTGACGTGGGGCGGGTGTGTTACACTCACCGAAAAAGGATTTAAAATGTTGCTATTTAGTGGATTCAAGGATCCAGATGAAAAACATGTAAGTAGGACTATCCACATTACAAAACGAACATAGTACAAGGGTCCATCGAGCCATTTTGCCTAAAGATATTTAATTAATTTTTAACTCTTAAATACTAGAAAAAATAGTGAAAAGATGATTTGTCTAAAGCAAAGACTTTTAATGAAGGGAAAAAAGTTCAAACAACATTTCCAAGGCCCTTCACACTTTTTAGAGATTATAGATAAAAAATAATAATTTTTCAAAAAATATAAATAAATTCGTATGACCAAACAAGAACATATTTTGTTCTTTTCTTAAAATACTTGACTTGGTAGTGTTGGAAAGAAGCACTAAAATAATGAGAAAAGACATCCCCCCCCCCCCCCCCCGAACTTGTCGCCAAAACTTACTTTAGACCCTAAACTAATCGAGCAATTATTACCCCCCTTAACAACTTTCAAGTGAATTTTTTACCACCCTAATTGCCGAAGTGACAAATTTTTTAAAAAATCAGTGTGTAAATGGCTTAAAAAACGTGAAAAAAATATGGGACCCACCTTTTAAATTTTAAAATTTTTCTTTATATATATAATAATAATAATAATAATAATAATAATAATAATAATAATAATAATAATAATAAGAATAAGAATAATAATAATAATAATAATAAT
>NC_061117.1:121845122-121888495 GCF_002878395.1 Capsicum annuum
AATAATAATAATAAGAATAATAATAATAATAATAATAATAATAAGAAGAAGAAGAAGAAGAAGAAGAAAACATCTTCTTCAACCCCGCTCCCCTCGTGAAGAAAACATCTTCTTCAACTCCGCTCCCCTCGTTCCCATCACCTCCACCCCTACCCCCAACATATCATTGGTGCATTATTTGCAAATTGTCATCACAAGTAACAAGATTAAAGCTGGAAGATCTTGGCTTCTTCTTATCCAATTGCTAAATATAGTTGAGACTTTCTAAAAGCTTGATAAAATTCTTTAATGTAACATTGAATTTAATATTTTTCTTCTTTCCAGAAATGAATCAAAATATGTGTCAACTCCTTGTTAATTTTGACTATTAAAAACGTTGAGTGAGTTAGAATTGAAGGTTGAAATAATATTTTAATATAGAAAAAATCTTAAATTGATGTCTTTATGGTTGTTCTTTGGTGGTGTTGATGGGAAAAATGAAAAAAAAAATTGCAGGGTAGGCATTTTCGTGGCAGGGTGGGGGTTGGAAGGGGAGAAAGAGAGGGGGCGAGAGAAGGCTTTGAAGAAGAAGAAGGAAGGGGGAGGGGGGAGGTAGAGTGTTCTGAAGAAGAAGAAGAAGAAGGAAAATGGGGTGGGATAGGGGCATTTTTAAAAATAATATAGAATATATATATATATATATATATATATATATATATATATTTAAAATATATATATAAAATAGTATGTGTGCGGGATTATTTTTTTTAAAATTATAATTTCTTACGTGGCAATGACATGACACTGATTTGGCAATGACATGACGTGTGTATAGTGCACTCTCCGTTGTGAGAGTGGAATTGTGATTTTGAGGTTGTATTTAATTCACTTGGAAATTGTTAAGGGGGTAAATAATTATCAATTAAGTTAAAGTGCTAAAGTAAGTTTTGGCTACAAGTTCGGGGGAGGGGGAATGATATCTTTTCTCTAAAATAATTGATAAATTTATTATCATGTGATCAAAAGATCATATATTCAAATCATAAAAATAATCTCTTTCAAAAATATAAAATAAAAGCCGAACAGAACGTGGTGGGGAAACTACAGGAATAACCCCAAAAATAAGAGGGCTTTTAAGTGTTAACCCCAAATAAAAAAGCTTCATGAAAATAACTTTCAGTTATTAAGTGATATATTCTCAGACAAAATTACCCCTGACCAATGTAGTAAATTACATAAATGACCCTGGCAATGGATAATAATTCCATACTTATTCATCTTTCAACTTTCTTTTTCTCTTTTTAATTTTACTTTGATTTTATTTTTTCTTTTATCTTTTTCTTTTTAATTTTTCTCGACCCTTACTTTTTTCCTCTCAAACTTTTTTTTTTGTTTTTATTTTACTTTGATTTTTTATTTTTTATTTTATTTTATTTATTTTTTTTAGTTTTTCTCAACCCTTACTTTTTTTCTTTACTCCTCTCAACATCTACTTTTTTTTTTCTTCTTTTCTTTTAAAAATTTTCTCGGCCTTTATTTTTATTTTATATATATTTTTAAAAATTTTTATCAACCTTTATTTTTTTCGTTCTCTCTCAACTTCCACATTTCTTTGATTTTTATCTTTTTAATATTTTTCTTTATTTTTTATTTTTTTTGCATTTTTTATTATTTTTGTTATTTTCTTCGATTTCTTGCAATCAAGTTATATCTCATGAGCAAGAGTTGACACTATCACATTATAAATGCAAGACTTAGGACTTTCAAACAACAAGTTACATTTCATGGGTAAAAGTTGACACTACCACATTATAGAAGCAAAACTTATGACTTTCAAATAACAAGTTATGTTTCATGGGCAAGAGTTGACACTACCACATTGTGTTTTTATTTATGAGATGTTCTATAACTCTTACCTTAGAGGCAAGACTTAGCTAAAGGACTTTCAAACAATAAATTATGCCCCACGGGCAAGAGTTGACTTTATCATGTTATGTTTTCATTTATGAGATGTTCTACAATTATTGCCTTAGAGGCAAGACACAACTCAAGGACTTTCAAACTATAAATTACGCCCCATGGACAAGAGTTGACATTACCACGTTATGTCTTCATTAATTAGATGTTCTATAACTCTTGCATTAGAGGCAAGACTTAGAAAAGACTTTCAAACTACTAATTATGCCCACGGACAAGAGTTGACACTACCACGTTATGTCTTCATTTATAAGTTGTTCTACAACTCTCGCCTTAGAGGCACGAGTTATCCCAAGATTTTTCAACCAAGCTACGTATATTGGGCAAGAGTCAACACTAACACATTGTGTTTTTTACTTATGAAATGCTCTATAACTCTTGTCTTAGAGGTAAGACTCAGCCCAGGGACCATCAAACAACAAGTTATGTCCTATGGGCAAGAGTTGACACCACCAAATTATGTATTGATTTATGAGATATTTTATAACTCTTCCCTTAGAGGCAAGACTTAGACCAAGAAATTTCAAGCAACAAGTTGTGCCCCTTGGGCAAGAGTTGACATTACTACACTGTGTTTTGATTTATGAGATATTCTATAACTCTTGCCTTAGAGGCAAGACTTAACCCAAGGACTTTCAAATAACAAGTTACGCCTCATGGTTAAGAATTGACACTATCACATGATGTTTTGATTTATGAAATGTTCTATAACTCTTGTTTTCGAGGCAAGACATAGCCCAAGGAATTTTAAGCAACAAGTTACGCTCCATGGACAAGATTTAACGCTACTTCATCCTGTCTTGATTTATGAGATATTTTATAAATCAAGGACTTTTAAACAACAAGTTATGCCCCATGGGTAAGAGTTGACACCACCACATTATGTATTGATTTGTGAGTTGTTCTATAACTCCTACTTTAGGGGCTTGAATTAGTCTAAGGACTTTCAAACAACAAGTTACACCCTATGGACAAAAGTTGACACTACTACATCGTGTCTTGATTTATCAGATATTTTATAACTCTTGCCTTAAAGGCAAGACTTAGACGACAAGTTACGCCCCATGGATACGAGTTGATACTATCATATTATGTCTTAATTTATATGGTTCTCTATTAGTCTTGCCTCTAAGACAAAACTTAGCCCAAGAACCTCCCAAAAGAACGAGTTATGCCCAATGGACAAGTGTTGACACTACCACATTATTTTTTTGATTTATGAGATGTTCTTTAACTCTTGCTTTCGAGGCAAGACTTAGCCTAAGAACTTTTAAACAATAAGATACACTCCACAAAAAAGATTTGATGCTAACACATTGTGTCTTGATTTATGAGATGTTTTATAAATCACAGACTTTTAAACAACAAGTTATGCCCCATGGGTAAGAGTTGACACCACCACATTATGTATTGATTTGTGAGTTGTTCTATAACTCCTACTTTAGGGGCTTGAATTAGTCTATGGACTTTCAAATAACAAATTACGCCCCATGGGCAAAAGTTGACACCACTGCATCGTGTCTTGATTTATGAGATATTTTATAACTCTTGCCTTAGATGCAAGACTTAGATGACAAGTTACGCCCCATGGATACGAGTTGATACTATTATGTTGTGTCTTAATTTATATGATGCTCTATTAGTCTTGGCTCTAAGATAAAACTTAGCCCAAGAACCTCCCAAAAGAACAAGTTACGCCCAACGGACAAGTGTTTACACTACCACATTATTTTTTGATTTATGAGATATTCTATAACTCTTGCCTTAAAAGTAAGACTTAACTCAAGGATTTTCAAACAAGTTATGCTCCACAAGCAAAGACTTGACACTACCACATTATGCCTTGATTTATGAGTTGTTCTATATTTTTTTGTCTAAGAGGCCTGACTTACCCCAAAGGACTTCCTAACAACAATCATGCCCTTAAATTTGCTTTGATGTCAAAAAAAAAGAAAAATCCTTTGTGGATTATCCAATTTTTTATTTATTAGCAAAATATAATAGAAGTTGAGAAAAAAGAAAAAAGAGATCAAACAAAATAGAGAAATTAAAAAAATTGAGAAAAAAATAAAGATTAAGAAAAAAGCAAAGAATTAAAAAAAAGAGAAAAACAATAGTGAGAGCGAAAATAAAAATAAAGTTTGAGAAAAATGAAGGGAAAAAAAAAAGAGAAATGATAAAAATAAAAAATAAAAGAAAAATAAAGGTTGAGACAAATGAATTAAGAAAAAAAAATGAAGAAATAGATAATGTTTGAGAAAAAAGAAAAATGAGAAAAAAATAAAGGTCGAGACAAATGAATTAAAATATGAAATAAAATTATAGGAAAAATATAAAAGTGAAAATAATAAAAATAAAAATAGAATTTGACAGATAAATGAGTATGAAGAGTTTAAAAATATTTGAAATATAGAGGGGCAAAATTTTACTTGTACTATCTATAATCGATAATCTATAATCTATCTATACTCTATAATCTATAATATATTAAAAGTGTGAAGATCT
Source organism: Capsicum annuum (assembly GCF_002878395.1). Classification (NCBI taxonomy): domain Eukaryota; kingdom Viridiplantae; phylum Streptophyta; class Magnoliopsida; order Solanales; family Solanaceae; genus Capsicum; species Capsicum annuum. Next base: position 121,849,584 of record NC_061117.1, read on the forward strand.
TTAGAAAAGTGAATTGAACTTTTTGCCCTTCATTAAAAGTATTTGCTTTAGACAAAATCGTCTTTTTCACTATTTCTTTCTAATATTTAAAAGTTGAAAATTAATTAATTCTTTCTAATATTTAAAAGTTGAAAATTAATTAAATATATTTATGGTAAAAACTTTCCTTTATTAGAAGACATCAAAATTTCAATATCTTTTTCGAATTTAAGAGGTGAAAATTAATTTAATATATTTATGGTAAAACCTTTTCTTAATTAAAGTCATCAAAACTAATGACAACTGCTACTTTTTCTATTAGTTTAAGAATTCTAAATCAACTAAATTTGATTTTAAGAAGATTTGTAAAATCTAAAAATAAATATAAAACTATTAGAATAAGAAAAAATTAAGAAGTTCCAGATTTTAAATGTTTTAAGTACGTAATAGAATGTAATCAATAAATTTGTAAAGATTTGACTTTAAAAATAAGGAAATATTTTAAATATAAAAAAAATCGTAACACAAATATGGTTCAAATTGATGCGTCTCTCTTAGCGTGTGGTAATAAGGGAAAGATATACGCAAACGCAAAAGTGATGATCCATCAACCACTTGAAACTGGTAAAACATATATTAGTATATGTTTATGTTTACATTATTATATTAAAGTATGAAAGATTTTTAAAAAATGATTTGAATTTTTACACTTTATTAAAAATTTCCGCACTAGATAAAATTATTTAATTTTAAATAATCAAATATTACACGTGCAGTTAAACTAATACTTAAAAAAGAAGGAAGACTAATTTAATTTTTTTTTTATTAGGTAAAAAATTTAAAGTCGCCTACTATTAAAACTATGTAATTTTCTGGAAGGGGATTCGAGGGGTTGTGAACTCGCAAGTAATAATTGGAGGTTTGGTCCCTCTGAAATAATGGAAACCCTTGATGACAGAGGCGGAGCCAGGATTTCAACGAAGGAAATTTCATATTTAAAGAAAATTTAGGATTTCAACGAAGGAGATTTTATATTCAAAGAAAACTTAGGATTTCAACTAAGAGGGTTTCATATTCAAAGAAAATTTAGTCGAAGGGGGTTCAACACCTATTATAAGCACATAATTTTTTTTAATCATATATAAATAGTATATTTTTCAGTCGAAAAAGGTTCGGCTGAATCCCAAACAGAAAACTGGCTCCGCCCCTGCTTGAAGACTGTTGGTAGAACGTATAGCGTCGTCTTCCCTACATCATCAGCATCATCATGACTATTTGACCATATGCACGCTTCTTTGGAACAATTGCCCCTACATCAACTCTCCGTGCTTTCCATAAATGATCATTATGCTACATCATTTCCATTCCCGTCCTTTATTTCTGTTACCTACGTTTCGTTTTAATCGGTACTTTTTTTAAAATATTTATTTTAATTTAATTATTTTATATATAAAATTAAAAAAATATTATATTTTTCAATACTATTTTTATCATTAAATAACTATACAACATGTATATACCTAAATTTATATTTTCAAAGAATAATTAATAAGACTAATTTAATAAAATAAATTCCTAATAAATATTTCCTTGATTCTATAATAAGTGAATTATTGAGGTAATGCACACCTGTTAAGAAAAAATTAAGACATATATTAGATATTATTTTTTATTTTTGTCAAACTAATCTTGAAAATTCAAAACATTAATCATGACAATTATTTACAAGAAAACAATTTAAAATAATAAATAAATAAATAGGAACAAGTAAGTTTCTTGAACTCATCACATATGAAATCTAAATGAACAGAAAAAGTGGAAGAAAATTCCAACACTACCCTTGAAGATTGAAGAAGTTAATTTGAACACTGAAAAATGCTTCTACAATATATTTATTATGAAATAGAAAGAGAAACTTTCTTGCGAGGATTGGCAACTATTTTAAAGCGTGATAGTATTTTCTTTGTCTTATTTTATGTTATACTAACAGTCTTGACACAATATTTAAGAAAAAAAATATTTTAAAAATTACTTTTGATCTAAAATAGTTTTTTGATATTTGTGTGGTTGTATATTTTAAAATTAAATTCTTATTAATTATATTTAGGTAAAATTCTTTTTTGAACGGATTAAAAAAAAAAAAGGTGCTGCATGAAATAAAATAAAGAGAGTACTATTTTGTTTTTAAAAAAATTGGAGGCATGAGAAAGATAAACAGGGAGGGGATTATATGTAGAGGTGGAGTCAAGATTTGACATTTATAGATTCGAATTTTTAGCTTTTTAAGTTATTGAGTTATAAATTAATATTTTGTACATATTAAAAGTATTTCTTAGGACAAATATAAAATTTGCATTAAAATTATTGAATTTGATGGAACTCGTTCCACCAAGACTAACTCACCCCTGATCATTACAAAGTGAGAGATTAAATCGATGAAAATTTAGATGAAAATTTAGATAGCTAGTTAACCAAGATTTCCCCTTTTTATACTGTAGTCAGTGGCGGAGTCAGGATATTCACGAAGGGGTTCATAAGTGAATATACAAACTAACCGAAGGGGTTCAACATCTAATATTTTTACATAAAAAATAATTTTAATCATGCATATATAGCATAATTTTTCACCGAAGAGGATTCGGATGAACCGGGTAGATCCGCCACTGACTGTAGTGTCTTTTTCTAACAATAATAAAACCAGTTGTGGTGTTAAAAGTGATATGCATTGTGATGCCCAGTCCCACTTGGACATGAGGGTGTGGACTAATCCGAACAACTCATAGCTATCATCATTCATCACGCCCCCTCAATTAATATAATGTAATGCATTAGTTTTTGGGGCCGAAATTAGGTGCATTCGTGTTCTTGTAATAATAGAGTGGCACTGTTGGCGCTGATTGACACTTTTTAATTCGGTATTCAATTTTTAGTTAACGTTAAATAAGTTGTTGAAAGTGGTAGAGCAATTGCTTGGCCAAGAATTTTGTATGCACTTTGAGCTTCAGGTTTTGAACCGACCCAGTTCAAAGTTTAGGATTTTTTTTTTCCTTGTCCCGTGAACAAAGATAATTATGTCAACTTTAAAATAAGATGTTCAGCTATGGATATCATATGGATTGTAAATTGATAATGAAAGAGTTACTTATTGAATTAACTTAAGAAAAAGATAGTAACGAAATTAAAATTGCATCGAGATTAATACAGGTAATATATATCAAGTCTCTTCACATGACAAAGCACATCATTTAGATAATGGACCAGTGAGGATAAGATGAATGACAATTCCGCCACTACCCAATAAATTGAGACTAGTTCAAATGGATTGATCTCACTTTTTTCTTGCAAAGTGAGACTTGCTATGCTTTTCAGTATAATATACTGAAAATTTCAATTGTAAAAGTCTAATTTCTAAGTAATACTAATGGTCTTCGAGCTAATAAAAATGTAAGTTACAAAGATAGAACTTTGAAACAGTCTGTCGAAGATCCAAAAAAATAAAAGAAATAAGTAGAAATGATGAACAGATCTCAGCCCTTTTTCATGTTGAGGGTATTTATGATAACATGAAAAGTAGTTGAATTTTGGTTAATTATAAAATTGTTGCCTATTTTCAAATGACAATCCGAAAGGTAATTATTCGTGAATTTTATTCTGTTTGTTAGATATTTTAAAATAATTAAATAAATATTTTAATATTAATATGTTGGTCAATTAATATGTGGTCCATACTTAAGACGTGTTACTTGAAGTTCAAGAACACTTGATGGCCAAGCAACACATGTCATTTGAGAGTATTATATTGGACAATGTTATTGTATTCCACCACCTAGTGTATACTATATATATTCCTTAAACTTCACTGCAAACATACAACTTACCATTCCTCTTATATATACTTCTTTATCTATATACCTTTGTTTTATGTTAAATTTCTTTTCTTGCTACTTGTAGTCTTTGTTAATCCGCCTTATTTAACTTGTTGGTTTATAATTAATTTTGTTGATTCTTATATTCTTTGATTAATTAGAAAAAATTTATTTAATTTTGGGTATTCTTTAATTAATCAGGGAGGTGTTTGTTTAATCTTGGGGAAACATTTCACATTGCGAAAACTAGTTTCTTAGGCTAGTGCCTAGCACAACTCAAGTATTTTACGTGTTACTTAAAATATTATAATAGTTGTTTAATTAATATTATTATTATTATTATCATTATTGTTGTTATTGTTGTTGTTGTTGTTGTTGTTGTTGTTGTTATCATTATAACTTGTTGATACTACTATGTAAGAAATATTATCATTGTTGCAGTTTATTATATTGAATTTCACAATTAATATTGAAATTTATTATTTTTTTCCCAACAATCTAAGAAACTATGGCATATAATATTGGTCCTAAGACCGTTGACAATACTGATGTTGGTTTTGATCTGGCTGCTTCCATTTCAGTCATTTTGTCAGAAGATTATGGTACTGCAGAATACATGTATGAAAATAAACTTGATAATACATCTAATGCTAATAATAAAATCTTCATAGATGATGCATCTCAATGCAAGAGAATATGTGAAAGAAATGACAATCTCGCTAAGTCAAAAATAAAATTGACTAAAACGAATTATATAATTATTGTTGTTATTCAGAAATAAATATTGAGACCAACGTGAGAAATTGGGTGGTAGACTCTGGTGCTACTAGACACATTTGTATAAATAAAAATAATTTTGTATCATATACCCAAATTGAGAAAGAAGAAATTGTTTATCTTGGGACCTCGGAAACTATTCACATTTTTGGAAAAGACAAACTTCTTCTCAAACTCACATCTGGTAAAAATTTGACATTAAGTAATGTGTTGTATGTTCCTAATATCAAAATTAATTTGATTTCTGTGGCATTATTAGGAAAAGTTGGAATAAAGGTTATATTTGAAAACAATGAGATCATATTAACTAAAAATAATATTCTTATTGAAAATGAATGTTGTAATCATGGATTATATATGCTTAATACCCATAATAATATTTCTACTTCTACGTATTTGAATAAATCTATTTCTTTATGGCATGCTAGATTAGGACATGTTAATTTCTCTTATATAAAGAATATGCAATCACTTAATTTGGTATCTGGTTTAAACTCAAATAATTATGATAACTGTAAAATATGTGCTGAAGGTAAAATTACTAAAAAGTCATATTTTTCAGTTAATACAGAAACTAAATTATTATCTTTGATTCACACTGATTTGGGTGATTTAAAACAAACTATGACTGGAGGTAGAAAAAGAAATTATGTGACTTTTATTGATGATTTCTCTAGATTCACTAAGATGTATTTACTTAGAAATAAATATGATACATTTGATGCTTTTATTTCTTATAAAACTGAAGTTGAAAATCAACTTAGTAGAAAGATAAAGAGAATTAGATCTGATAGAGGTGGAAAATATGTATCTTTAAATGCTCTTTATGAAAAAAAAAAAGGACTTATTTATGAAGTAACTCCGCCTTATTTACCCGAGTCTAATGGTGTAGCTGAAAGAAAAAATAAAACATTGAAAGAAATGATGAACTCCATGTTAATTAGCTCTAATGCACTTGATAATTTGTGAGGTGAAGTTATTTTATCTGCATGTCACCCACAAAATAGAATTCCTCATAAAGGAACTGAAAAACCACTTATGAATTGTGGAAAGCTTATAAACCTAATTTGAAATATTTAAAAATATGGGGGTGACTTGCTAAAGTTCTTTTGTCTGAACCTAAAAAGAGAAAAATAGGTCCTAAAACTGCTGATTGCATGTTTATCGGATATGCTGAACATAGTGCTACATATAGATTTATAGTTTTGAAAAGTGATGTGCTTAATAGTAATACTATTATTGAGACAAAGAATACTGAATTCTTTGAAAATATTTTTTCACTTTTTGATAAAATATCTCATGAACCTGTTGAAAAAGAAAATGGATCTACCTCTAACATTGAGGAACTAAGAAGGAGTAAAAGGCCTAGAAAAGAATATTTTTCTTATAGAAATGACTTTCAAACTTTTCTTGTCGATAATAAACCATTAAATTATTTTGAAGTTATATCTTCTTCTAATGCAAAATTTTGGAAAGAGGCAATAAAAGTTGAAATTGATTCTATCATGAAAAATAATACTCCCTCCGTTTAAAAAAGAATGATCTACTTTGACTTGACACAAAGTTTAAGAAAATAAAAAAGACTTTTAAATTTTGTGATCTTAAATTAAAGTTGTGTCAAATGTACCAAAATGCCCTTTAATCTTGTGGTCCTAAACATGCCATGTGAAAATTTAAAATTAAAGTATTGCTAAAAAAGGAAAGAGGTCATTCTTTTTTAAACGGACTAAAAAGGAAAGTAGGTCATTCTTTTTTAAACGGAGGAAGTACATGGGTTTTAACTGATTTACCTCCAGGTGCAAAACCTATTGACTGTAAATGGATTTTAAAAAAGAAATTTAATCCTGATGGATCTATAGATAAATATAAAGCTCGTTTAGTAGCTAAAGGATTTGCTCAAAAATAAAATATTGATTATTTTGATACATTTGCACCAGTGACAAGAATTTCTTCTATTCGATTACTAATCGCTTTGGTATCAATTCATAAGCTTTTTAACCATCAAATGGATGTAAAAACTCTTTCTTAAATGGTGATTTAGAAGAAGAAATTTATATGGTTCAACCTGAAGGATGTATAGTTTCTGGACAAGAAAATAAAGTTTGTAAATTAATTAAATCTCTTTATGACCTTAAACAAGCTCCTAAACAGTGGCATGAGAAGTTTGATCAAGTTTTAATAAAATATAAATTTTCTTCTATTGAAGTAGATAAATATGTTAATACTAAAGTAGTATACAATAATTATGTGATAATTTGCTTATATGTTGATGACATGCTTATATTTGATACAAATTTAAATATTGTGTAAAGTACCAAATTATTTTTGTCTGCTAACTTTGATATAAAAGATTTGAGCGAAGTAAATATGCAATTGGAAGTTAAAGTTATAAGGCGTAATGATGGAATAATGTTAACACAAAATCATTATGTTGAAAGGATACTTATGAAGTCTGAATGTTGGGAGGTAACTCCTGTAGCCACTCCTTGAGATGCTAACTCTAAATTGAAAAAGAATAATGGTGACTCAGTTGCTCCGTCTAAATATGCACAAATTATTAGGAGTTTAATGCATTTGATAAATTTTATCAGGCCTGATATAGCATATGTTGTGTATAGATTGAGTAGATATACTCATAACCCCAATAAAGAGCATTGATTTGCATTAATGAGACTAATAAAATATTTAAAAGGAACCATGAATTATGATATTTTATATAGTGGATTTCCTTCTACTTTAGAAGGATATTGTGATGCAAAGTGAATTTCTGATTCAGATGAGACGAAATCCACTAGTGGTTATGTGTTCACGTTAGGTGGTGGTGCAGTATCATGGAGATCATCAAAGCAGATGATCATTGCTAGATCAATTATGGAATCAGAGTTTGTAGCTCTAAAGTTAGCTGGTACTAAGCCTGAATGACTAAGAAATTTCTTAGCGAATATCCCTTTTAAAAACGATGATTTGTTGCTTCATAGCCCTTTGAAAAAGGATGATCTGTTGCCTGATATCCCTTTAAAAAGGATGATCTGATGCCTCCTGTAGATATACATTGTGATTGTCAAGCCGCAATTGCTATTGCAAAGAATAAACCTTACAGTTGTAAGAGTAGACACATGAAATTGAGGCATAATGTTGTTAAGCAGCTGCTGAGAGATAAAATAATTTCCATTGATTATGTGAAGTCATAATTGAATTCGGCCAATTCATTGACTAAACCTGTGGGAAAAAAATTAATTCTTCAAACCTCAAAGGAGATGGGGTTAAGGCCAATATGATTGTCAATAGAGATGGTAACCCAACCTATGTGATTGGAGATCTCATGAAGTAGGGTCATATGGGTAATAACAAGTCAATACTGACATTGCGCACTTACTGAGAGTGCTTGAACTGCTACCAAAATTGAGGGATAAGTTATTAACTCTTAATGAATTCATAGTCCTTATGGATGGTGTATTTAAAGTAGTGTATATTTGATGAATTCGTCTATATGAGAAGTGAAATGAGGCCGTTCCTAAGAGACCTTGGTCTAGTCTCTAGAGCTCTCATGAATACCAGGAACGCGCATGGCCTATTGGGGCAAAATCACATTGAACAATAAAATTATGGTCAAAATGTGATTGATAAAGTCCCTGACTTACAATAAGAGTTATTTGGTTTATAGAAATATCATATTTCACCAATAATTCTGTAAGTTAAATTTTATCAGTCTAAGTTTGGTTCATAGTTCAAAAGACACCAAACCTATTGCATTTTGTCCATATAAATCCAACAAGTTAAATTTTTCTTACTTATAAATTATTTTAAAATATATGTGGGAATGTTAGATATTTTAAAATAATTAAATAAATATTTTAATATTAATATGTGGTTCAATTAATATGTGGTCCATAATTAAGAAATGTGCTAGTTGGAGTCCAAGAACACTTGATGGCCAAGCAACACATGTCATTTGAGAGTATTATATTGGACAATGTTATTGTTTTTCACCGCCTAGTGTATACTATATATATTCCTTAAACTTCATTGCAAATATACAACTTAACATTCCTCTTATATATACTCCCTTACCTAATAGTTTTCCTCTGTCCATATACCTTTGTTTTATATTAAATTTCTTTTCTTGCTACTTGTAGTCTTTGTTAATCGCCCTTATTTAACTTATTCGATTATAATTAATTTTGTTGATTCCTGTATCCTTTGATTAATTATGGAAGACTTATTTAATTTTGGATATCCTTTAATTAACTAGGGAAGTGATTTTTTAATCCTCGGGAAATATTTTACATTGCAGAAATAGTTTCTTAGGACAGTGCCTAGCACGACTCAAGTATTTTACGTGTTACTTAAAATATTATAATAGTTATTTAATTAATATTATTATTGTTGTTGTTGTTGTTGTTGTTGTTGTTATTATCATTATAACTTGTTGATACTACTAAATAAGAAATATTATCAGTGTTGCAGTTTATTATATTGAATTTCACAATTGATATTAAAATTTATTATTGTTTTCCAACACTGTTATCATTATCTTTTAATGAGCTAGTTTTGTAGACTTGTAGTTAATCAATTGGGTGGTTGGACGATAGCAAGGCGCATTGCCAATTCGAGTGATCAGGAATGTGACTCACCCTTCATTTCTATTTTTTGGAGTCTAACTTTGGTTGTTTGTAGTACGGGCAAAATGATTTTAAATAGGGAAAAATTTCGTAAAAGCATAATTTAAGATATCAAAATTACTAGAAAATCCATTTAATTTGAAAATATTACAAAAATTTCTATTTTTTTAATCTAAAGGTAAAGATACATCCTAAAAGAGCCCAGGTTTTGCTGATTTCTTGTCATTATTATCTCAACTCCTTCAGAATTTTAAAGGTGCGGCGCAAATCATGCAGTAATTGCTGTAATTATTTTCCTATTATCCAATTTTTGAATTATGCAAGTTTCTCCCATATTCATCTTTATTTTTCATCTCAACAAATTTAAAATTTCTTGAGATAAAAACAATAAACTTTCATTGTTGTTGAAAAAATGAGGTTCAAAGTTACCGTGAATCGATTCATCCACAGTAGACTTTTATCCTTATTTCTCTTAAATTAGTTTATTTTCATTGTTGTTTAAAGCTGTGTAATTTGAAGCGTTGAACAAAAGTCGATCAAAAAATAACAACTATCTCATTACGTTGAAGAAATTAAAGAAAGCACTTAAAATAAAGAAGAAAGTTGGTTCTGATGGCGAAAGAAGTGTCCATGGTGCTTCTAAATGTATTTCTCGTGATGCAAAACGAAGAGATGTTGAAGTTACATCAAGAAAATCTTTTATGAAGGTATTATATGTTTGTATATTAAGCAAATTACTAATATAGTTTTCTTGTATCTCAAACAAAAATACCTATGCAATTTTTTTGTATCTCTTGTTATCCGAGTTTATTAACTAAGAATACGTTTGTATCTCTCGAATGTTTAGTTTAGTTTTCTTATATCTCTTTTTATCTCTTCGTATTTTTAGTCAGTTACAAGTGCATGATTATGTATCTATTGTTATTTTTAGTTAATTACGTAGGTAAAATTTTGCATCTCTCGTTAATTTTAATTTGTTAACTATGTAGAATTATGTCTCTCCTGTTAATTTTAGTTATGTTACATGTGTAAAATTATGTATCTCTTGTTATATTAGTTATATTACTTGTGTTGTTTATTTTAGTTATGTTACATGTGTTGTTTATTTTAGTTGTGTTACATGTGCAGAATTATGTATTTATTATTTTTAGATTTGTTACACTACAGTTTTCTTGCATCGTTTTTATTTAACATTTTCTATTCATGTACCACGCAAATATTTTAGCCTACTAATAAATGATAAATTATGCAGGAATTGTGGACTATTTGTTGCTTTGTTCGCTAAGTTTCTAAGTGATGGACAACAAGTATCATATTCTAGGATTGATGCTAAATTTCTTTGAATGAGATATGCTTTACTCCTGTACAATTATGGACATGTCAAGGCTGAGAATGGCTATGTTAGTGACAGTGAAGATCCACCAATACCTAAACCCAACTTCATTACTCCAGATGAAAACAAAGTGATTACAATTGAGTAGATTTAGTTATGTTGTTTTTAGGTGCAAATATATAAACACTTTTAAGTATTTGTCTAAACAAATTGGTGACTGATTTTTGGTGTTGATTGATCACGCTTAACTTACTTCATTATTTTGGGACAAGAAGATTGTTGTCAATATAATAACCCAATTTGAGTTGAGATCAAATCCACGAGGAGTGTGACTAGTTTTTGAATTTTATGTATGTTGAAAGTTACTAAGTATTTACTCGTAATGCACACTTAAAGCAAGACACGAATTAAATTTTGGGGTAAGATTTGAAATGTTGTTTAGACAAAACTAACTTGAAACACTACTTGAGAGCAACAATTTTAAAATAAATTTCAATGAGAGAATAGTCTTGGGGTTAGGCTTTCCTAGGAACAAATAATGTATCGGTACATGATAGTAAAATTCAAATTATAATTAATGAATACATGGGTAGGCTAGGTTAGGGGTTTTGATGTTAGTCTTTCAACAAAACACCAAATTATCACCCATGGGTTTTTTCGAATACCTCATGGGTGTGGCAAACAAGTCAACCCAGAACCTCAATTAGGCATCCCTATTTCTATGATGATACCCAAGACATAGCAAATTCACAATCCACCCCATTTGTAAGATAATGTAAAGAAATAAGCTAACATCTAAATTATTATTCACAAATAATTGTCACTCATATCCCTCTTTCAAGAATGATATGGGATCTCAAAGAATACCCACACCCCTCTTTCAAGGATGATGTGGGATTTTGAAAAATTGGAGCTTTCACCCACAAAATTCAATTTAACAATCAAGTATTAGTGAAACTCAACATCATTAATCAAGAATTTACACTAACAATCAAGACCCATACACATTTGCACCCTATTCTAGCATAACCCTAAGATAGATATTTAGCTACTTATGAGATTAGAGGAAGGAAATATACCCAAATGAGCACCCAATACTTCCATTGATAACAAACAAAAATAATTCACAAACTTCAAATCTCAATTTATAACTAAAATCTCTTGGAAAATTAGCTACAATTGTCTTTCTCAAAGTATTAGGATTTTTCTCTACACAAAAATTAAATTTTAGTTGGGAGAGATGCCTCTGAAGTGAAAGGGTTTTGCCTTTTAGAGAATTTGGGTTTAGCTTCTTGAAATTACAAAATTACCCCGAACATTTGGCCACGCCATCGCGATCGCCATTGCTTGATCACGATCTCGACTTCCACGATTGCGATGAGCCTCTCTCGATCGCCAACTTTGACTGATCTTTATTGATCGCAATCGCGATCCTCAAACCGCGATCGCGGTAACTGAAGGTCAGTCCCTAGTCCGGATTTTTCAGCTTTTGCACTAACTTTTTTCTTTTTGTTCTCTTTTCATCTCACTTCATTTGTTTTTTCCATTTACTCGTAGACCTATAAATCATGGAAATTATTGCATTCAAATGGCAAATTTGCCTCATTTGCATAATTTAATCATAGTAGTGTACACAAATTTGGATGCCAATGAGTGATAAATTTACCACTCACCAATAACCCCAACTTAAACCTTTGCTTGTCCTTAAGCAATACTACTTTTTATTCAAAGAGGCTATGCAATTATAAGCCCATTCATACAACCAAATGATCACAATAATTTCAAACTTGATTAGAACCAACAAGTAGCTCTCAAGCATGGGTAAAACTATTCTCACAACTCCCCTCAATATAAAGTAAACTTTCAAGGATGCAAAAGACTTTAAAGAGTAGCAAAACAACAATCACTAACTCTCTAGAAGTGACTCTCCATAGATAGCAACTCAATTACACTCTTTTGCCTCATTTTTCGAAAGATGATAATTTTACTCGCCTCAATTTATCTACATGCCTCCACACAAAAAGAAAATCTCACACACCAAAATATCTATCATGAAACAAGGGATTAAAATGCAAGCGCTCACCCTCACAAAGATTCTCTCAATGCAAACAAGTCATACAATATAAAAAAATCATGCCAGCGCAAAATAATACATGAAAAATCCTAAGCTGCCGCATGTAAAAGCCCTTCTCTCAATCTAATTTACGACCATCATGGCTACTACTTCTGATGGGAATAGTCTACCAGAGGAAATAGTGATACATAATAAAGTTGATAAACAGAAACTTGATGTGAAAGTGACATCATATGAAGATTTATTCAAACCCAAAGTGTATGTGCATGAGAATGTTAGGGTTCCTTCAAAACCAGTTATAATGCTGCATGGAGAACCAAGTAGAACGTGAAAATCCTCAGAGGTAAAAAATACGATACTACAAGATAATTTGCAATACACTATTATTGGTAAGTTCTCTTATGGAAAACCTGATATTAAGGAGTTGAGAAAGTCTATACCAATGCAATGTGGGATAAAGGGAGAATGCACAATAGGTTTGTTGGATGCAAGACACATACTCATTAGATTGAATGGATTGGAAGATTATGTCCAGCTACTATCTATATCAGATTTTTATATTAAGTTAAAGGACATGTACTGGAAGATGAGAACACTTAAATGGATCCATGGTTTGAGCTAGATATTGAAACTACTATAGGAGTACCATGGATTTCAATGCCTAATCTTCCACTAAATTTTTTTGCAAAAGAGGCAATTTTTTCTGTAGCTTCGACAGTAGGAAAACCATTAATAGTGGACATGGCTACAAGGAATAAAACAAGGCTTTGTTGTGCAAGGGTAAAGTTTGAAGTTGATTTGATAGCTAAGCTACCTCAGAGAGTGAAAATCAATGAAGAAAATAAAGTGACAGGTGAAATAAAGTCAAAATAGATTAGTATACAATATGACTACTTGCCTAATTACTGCAAAGAATGTTCTTTGAAAGGTCATGATGAAGTAAGCTATTGGAATATTCATCCAGAGTTATGTGATAAAGTGTAGGAAGAAAAATAAGACAAGAACAAGGAAAGAAGGTAGGGAAAAGATAGCAAATAGAAAGAAACTGAAAGGGAAACTACAAAGAATAATAGATAACAATGGTTACAAAGAGAAAGCAAATATAGAAGAAATAGGTATGAACATATAGTTAGAGAGGTAGAAAAAGAAAATTAGAAGGAAGTGACTACTACCAATACTTTTGAAGCTTTAAATGCAGGGGGTGAGATCAAGGATTATGAAAAACATGAAGACAACACCAAGGAGTCTACAAAAGATTGGGAAAACAAAAGCTTTGGTAAGACAAATTCCCAAGAGAAGCATGCAGAACAATGAGTCAAACACCAAAGAAAACAAATATAGTGTAGAAAGATGGAAGTGTAAAACAAAGCTCAGTTGACAGAAGTAAAGAGGATATTAATATAGAAAAGCAAGTCGAGCAACATCAGAAAAGGGAAGAAAGTACAGACACAATGAACATTCAAATGACCACCAAAAGAAAGCTAAATGTTGTAACAAAAACAGAGAGTTGATGATAGTAGAATAACAAAATACTATAAGGAAGTCATGGTGATAGAAGGAATAGTTCCCCTTGCAATAGATGCAGGAAAACAACTTGAACTTACAAATGCTAACAAAGAAGATATGAATGATGAGGATTTGTAGGACAATATAAAACAGGTGGCAACAACAGTTGATTACTCTCCAAAGAAAATACAAATATTGAGTGCTAAACATGGAAAACAACACACGAAAAGTAAAAATACAGAAGGAAGTATAATACAGTCAAAGAGCCATACAAAAAAATTAAAATCAATATGAATTCTTTGATATGGAATATTAGATCAGACAATACTCAGAAAGCATTCACAAGGTTAATTACAATGCACAAGAGACATCAATTTTGCTTTATAGGTCTTATAAAGCCTTTTCATGAAAGTCTTAATATTAATTATTATAAAAAAGATTAGGGATGTAGCATGCTACAATTAATATATCAGGTAAGATATGGGCATTGATGAATTCTGTAGTGGAGTATAGTATAATTATTAATGAGGAACAACATCTTACTTTGAGATTGGAGAATAAAAATATTGGAATATCAGTAAATATTACACTGGTATATGCATTATGGGAATCTTTGGGAGACTTATATAATGGTATTAATGAACCCTGGCTAGTAGGAGGGGCTTTAATGTCATTAGGGATAAAGAGGAAAAGTTAGGTGGACTTCCTGTAACAGTGGCAGAGATAACAAATTTTAATCATTGTGCGTAATCTAGAAGAGTGTGTATTTAAGGGTAGCAAATATACTTGGTGAAATAGAAGAACTGATGGAGAGTGCATTTTTAAAAGATCGGACAGGGTATTGTACAATGATAAGATGATTGATGTATTTCCAGTATTAGAGGTGGAACATCGGGTAAGGAGTGGCTCTGATCATGCTCCTTTATCGCTACAATTTAGTAGAAAAAAAGCATATTTTTAAATAATTTAGATTCTTAAAAATTTTGTTGAATGAGGAATCTTGTATAAAGGTGGTAAGACAGAACTGGAATACTGAAGTAAAGGGGAATCCATTTACAGTCTTTCATTAGAAAATTAAAAAAACAAAAGTTGTCTTAACTGTGTGGAGCAAGCAGAAGTTTGGAAATATCTTTCAAGAGATAGCTATGTTAGAGAAGGTTTTGAAGGTAAGGGAGAAGCAGTTTGAGAAAGATCCTTCAGGAATCAATAGAGCTAGCATATTAAAGGTATAAGCAAAAGGAAGGAGGATTTCTGGAGACAAAAGGTTGGTTTTGAGTGATTTAATGATGTAGAAAGGAATATCAAGTTTTTTCATACTATAGTGAAAGAAAGAAGGGCTAGGCTAAAGGTGACAAGAATAAAAAATTCTAAAGGAACTTAGATGGTAAATCAAGTTGAAATTGCAAAAGATGCTGCAGATTTTTTTCAAAAATAGTTTACTGAACAGAAGAATGAAATGGATTTCTCACTGCTGGATGTATTGCCTTCAATAGTTTTACATGAGCAGAACAAATAACTGAAGAAATCTCCAAGTTTTGAGGAAGTTAGGGATGCAGCAATGGGGTTAAATAGAGACAGTATAGGGGGACCTGATGGCATGACTGGAGCATTCTATCAAGATACATGGGAGATCATACGTATAGATATTCATATAATGATAACAACTTTCTTTTGTTGATTTGAACTTCCAAGATTCATTACACACACTAATTTGGTGCTTCTGCCAAAGAAGTTGGTAGTGAACACATTTTCTAATATGATACCTATTTTCCTTAGTAATTTTGTGAATAAAATCTTTTCAAGATTAATTCATAAAATAATTAAGGGGTTTTTGCCTGATATAATTTCTAAAGAGCAAGATAGATTTGTATAATGAATAAGTATTATTGAAAATATTTTGGTAGTATAGGAGATGGTGTCAGAAATAAGGAAAAGAGAAAAGGCTCTTAATATGGCGTTGAAGTTGGATATGATAAAATATTATGATAGGGTGGAGTGGTTGTTTCTCACAAAAGTCCTAAGAAAGATAGGATTTTGTGAAGAGATAATTGACATGGTTTTCAGGCAAGTTGCAAATAAATGGTATTCAATTTTATTGAATGACCAACCTAAAAGATTATTTAAATCCTCACGAGGGTTGAAACAAGGGAATCCTTTATCCCCTACTTTGTTTTTATTAGCAGCTGAAGTGTTGACCAGAAGCTTGAGATCTTTCCTGTCTCAGAAGCAGTTTAAGTTATTTAGGATGCCAAGGGGAAGTCCCAAAATTAATCATGTTGCCTTTGCAGATGATATGATTATATTGTGTAAGGCTGAAGTAGGAACTTTGAAGATGGTAACAGATACTTTGGAAAAAATAGGAATAGGTGTCTGGCCAAAAGATTAATAAAGATAAAAGTGCTCTACATTTGCATAAGGGAGTTTCTAATGGTACAGTAGTAATGACTGAGGTTGCTACATGAATATTGAGACATGAGTTCCATTTTACTTACTTAGGCTGTCCAATTTTTTATATGAGGAAGAATAAGGACTATTATCATCCCTTACTAAATAGGATAAGTAGCAAGTTGCAAATTTGGAAAGGCAGGTTACTATCCTATAGAGGAAGAGCTATATTTAATCAAGCATATTTTGCAAAGCCTTCCTATTTATTTTCTTTTTGTTATGAATCGTCCTCTCAATATTATGAGCATAATATACAAAATATTTGCTCAATTTTTTTAGAGTAGTACAATAGGTGGAAGAGGAAGACATTGGGTGAATTGGAAGAGTTTGTGTCTACCTGAAGAAAAATAAGGGTTAGGTTTCAGAATGTTACATGATGTATCTACAACCCGATTATGCAAACTCTATTGGAAGTTCAGAACTGCAGATTCAATTTGGAGTAAATACATGTATAACAAGTATTGTAAAAAAAATTACCCTAAGGAGGTAATATGGAAAGTTGGTGGAGAGGGATCCCATGTTTGAAAGAAAATGCTTATTGCTAGAGATCAAATTGAACATTATATCTTATGGCAGATTAGAAAAAAAGATGCAAATATATGGTTTGATAATTGGACAGGGTTAGGAGATTTGTATTCTATAATGCAGGAAAATATGGAGGAGAGGAGAGATATCAAAAGGTGAGGATTTGGCAAGACATGGAGAATGGAATAATGAGGTAATGCAGTCTCTATTTCAAGAGGAAATTATCAAACATATAATCAATAAGATACATCCCCCTGACCAAGGAAATGAAGAGGATAAAATAATTTAGAGTATTGACTTAAAGGGTTTTTTCACAATGAAGATAACTTGGTAGTATGTTAGACAAAGAGAGTGGATTAATGATACTTATAAAGATATATGGTTGAAGAGATTATCTTTTAAAATATCTTTTTTCATATGGAGATTGTGGAAGGGGAAGGTTCCAGTAGATGATAATATCAGGAGATAGGGATTTGAAGGTCCATCAAGGTGTTGGTGTTGTACTAATCCAGCATAAGAGACTGTCTCATGTGTTCCTGAGATCACATATTGCTAATAATACTTGGTCTTACTTTGCTAATTTTGCAAGTATACATATTCAGCGACTAAGCTTAAGGAAAAAAAATCTTAAATAGTGGACATTTGATGTGAAGCCCAGGGAGAAAGTATATTTTAAAGCATTGCCAGGAATCATCATCTGGAAATTATGAAAGAGGAAAAATGTTAAGAAACATGAAGGGAATGAAGTAAATGTTCAATGAATGATATTCAATATTTCACGGAACATGAGAATGTTGTTAAAGGTGAGAAAACCTAAATTAGAATTCTAGGCTGATTGGCTAGGGATCTTGAGGGATTTTGCATTATTAAAGCCTACAATAAGAGTTAAAATTGTGTTATAGGAGCTACCTAAGGAGGTATGGGTGAAATATAATAAGGATGGAGCTTCAAGAGGGAACCCTGGTAGCATCTCATATGTTTTCTACCTAAGAGATGACAAAGGATATTTAATGCATGCTGAAAGGACTATAATTGAAGACACTAATAATATGGAAGACGAAGAAATTGCTATCCTGAATGTAGAAAAACATTGCAATCATATGGGATATGAAATGGTCATAATGCAGATAGGCTCATTGGCAATGCAAAAGATATTGAAAAGGTATTGGGAATGTCCATGGAGCATAGCTGGTTATGTACAACAAATATGACAGTTGTTATCAGGCAAGCAAGTTTAATTTCAGTATATATTTAGAGAAGAAAATCGGCTAGCTAAGTTTTTTGCTAATTGGGCCGTGGATAATGGAGATTTCATATTCACAATAGTTCAGTAGATACATACAGCAGGAAAGAGAATTGTTGATAGTGATAAACTATAATGCCCTTATCTGAGATTGTTACCATCATAGGGGTGAAGGGGTTGCGAAGGCTTAAGCTGTTGGGAAGGCTTAAGCTAAGTTTTCTCAAGATATTATATTTACATATCAACATGATAACAAAAATAGTGAATCAACTAATTAACCTACTCTACAATAGCCAATAAAAAAGGGTTCTCAGCAAAAAAAGGGGGGGGGGGGGGGGGGGGGGGGGGGGGGGGGGTCTGATGGTCTGGTTGAGCTTCAAGAACCTGAGGAACAAAGTACTTTCCAAACACTTCTGGTTTTGAGCATCCCATTATATCCCTACCGACCATGTTTGTAGAGTATAGGTGATATTAGTTATAATACATCAAATTTTCGATGATATGAGCCAAATGACCACAATAGCTTTTGATGCCATCATTAGAGGCCAACACTTGAAGAATTTGGATTTAACCTCATTGAAGGTTTGGGAGCATGCATAGGGAAACAATTTTGAGCACTCAATAGAGCAATGCCGTGTGCGGAAGGTTGCTTGGGAAGTTTGTCTTAATGAAGCACCCGAGAGACTCAAGTATTGAAGAACAATTGTGATGACCAAAATAACATAAGGGATGGTATATATTAAAGTGTGAAGATTAATCTTAAGATACTTCATGACCGCCCCCCTCTTTAAGGGCAAGGTGGTTATTTTGTGCCTTTTATTTACATTCCATAGGAGCCCTTTTTCATTAAGGGTATTTTGGTCTTTTATGTGATAACTATAAATAGACATTTAGGATTCTATCTTTCATTAGTTATTGAATAATATTGAAAGACATTTCTCTTGAGAGGGTGTGCTTTAGTGTAGGGCTTGGAAAAGCCACTTGTAACTAGGGTTAGCTTGAGTGTGGATTTACTTGAGTTGATAATCTGACTTAGAAACGTTGGTGCTTTGGGGTGCTTTGAGTCTCTTTTGTGTCCAATATAAGAGTGTGGTGTTTTAATTACAATCTTTGGTGGGTCTTGGTGTTTGATACACACCTTGGTTCCTTTGGTATTGTAGTTGTTATGTCTCACTATCTATCTTTAATTTTCACATTCATAGTTTGTATTTGTTATTGAATCTGAGTTTATTTTGTTTCTTGTGTCATTATCTCTTCTTCATCTCTTTTCTTTAGGTTTCCATTTCGGTTTATGTCTTATTTCTATATCATTCGATGTATTGCAAAGAAATATGGAGGGAGTTACTTACTTGGAAGAGGTAACATTGTTCCACTAACTAGATCCGTGACACATTACAAAAATCAAGACAAAGACCCATCCATTGAAGAAAACAGCTGAAAAGGATGAAGATCAATCAATCAATGAAAATACATGGATTCCTATTAGTCAACAGAGAACAATAAGGAAGTCAAGAAGGAAAATTACTTATGCAAGCTGAAACGAGAGTCGTGTGATGAAGGCCAAGGTACTTTTCCGCTGACCCAAGGCTGAAGATGAGAGAACCGATGGTTTACAAAGGGGAACATTGCAAGGAAGGCAGAGGCAGCAAATGGGAAAGAACACCTCAATTTGGAGACCCTACTGAGTTTATATATTTGCCTCTTTATTTTTTTTTCTTTTATTTTGAATTGGTCCGGCTCGGATCCATAAATATTAGGTGTTTTTTTTGTTTTTGGGATTTTAAATGGACGGGTTGGTCCATTCTTTTCCAAGACATTTTATGTGTTTGATTATTGATTAATAAAATTCCCAAAAATTTAACCAAAAAAAATCATACCATATGCTTGTCCTTATTTTCAATCGCCACTACTTTGAATACACTTGGTTGGAGATCTTGAAGGGTTTTTTCAAGATTGTAATATAGAATCGGGAATGGGTATGATATCATTTGGGAACAAAGTGTCCACACCCTCCTTGAACATCGACATCACACTATTTAATCAAACTTTGGACCATGGGCCACTTCATTTGTTTTCATTTCACATATATGCCTACTTTCACTACCTTGATTCACCCATTTCTTTTGAAAGCATTTTTTCTCATTTATTTATTTTGTGCAATATATGATTTTCCTTTTTTTGATGATTCCTTTCTTTTTCACTTCTCCACTTGTACTCTTTGCTTAGCTTTTAGGTACTCACTTACAATACTATGGCTTAAGGTCACCTCTTCCAAGATTAACCACCCCCAACTTAGACTTTTGTCCTCAAGTTCCAGGATGATAGGGTTCAAAAGAAGGGTAAAATTAAAATGGTTCAAGTTTTGTAATGTGGCTTCCAAAGAAAGGCTTGAAGGCTCAAAATGGGTGATTAGGGATACTATTCTATGTACTGGTAGGCTACTTAGGCTAAAGTGGGTTCGTATGTTCACAAAGAAGGCCTAAGATCATTTCACTAACCAAGCATAATCACAATTAGCCTTGAGAGACTAACGGGAGAAGTTCTAGATGATATAAGCAAGCATGAGAGTTAAGCAACTATGCTTACCGCACGTGACATGCAAACTTTTCAAGGAGGTTCAATTGCATTTCCTACTAGAGACCAAAGGAGGTATTTACCATATACTACCAACTAAGGACTTTGGAGTCACAAAAAGAGGGAAAACATTATTGCAAAATTATTCACGTCCATGCCCTTGGTTTTTAAAAAGTTTTTGGATGGAGGGGGTGTTTGCTTCGCATTTACACCACACAAAATTTGCTATTGATGTCACCAAATCAAGCTGTTATAAGGACAATCTATATGTCTACTCAGACTTTACCATAGGTATACAGGTGATCCCAAAACTCCAATGCTACGGATACTTTGATTTTCCTTACATCTATGGCTAAAAATCCAAACACGATGATTTTTCTTAAGTATGTCGTCACTCAAACTATCATAGGAAAAGGTTCGTTCAACATCAATAGTAAATTAAGACAAAAACAAATTCAATTTTAAAAATAAAATCTAAAAATAAAACAAATGATCAATCCATCAAATGTAGGCACCATCGGGATGCTCAATTATTACAACCCAAAATAAAAAATAAAAATCATCCCAATCATCATTAAAAAATTCAACAAATATATCAATAATATAGACCAAGACATTAACATAAATGAATACGGAGATGAGCACCCTCAACTAAAAGCTTGTAGTGACCTCACTGTATAATCAAGAAAGCCTAAAAGAGTAAAGGGTGCTCCCTATAAATGCATCAAGGACTGGCGTCTCTCTCGATCTCTGCATTATCTCCAACATTATTTGAGTCTGATCATGCAACTAGGACCTCATCACCACTCTCAGCTTTGGGAGAAGGAAGTCTCTCTTCGGGTTTCAGGACCTCCCAAAGGTTTTTTACCCCCTTCAACATCTTTATGGAGAATTTATCCCTCTTCTTCTCTCTCTTTGTCATTTTATCATGAGAATCCTTGAGCTACCTATATGAATGTGCTAAAGATGAGTAGGCCCTCTTAAATCTAGAAATAGTTCCCCTATTTCTTTTGGTCCTCCAGGTATCCCTTATAGTTGAATGAGCAACATAGGAGTGACGAGTGGTGGAAGGCTCTCCCGGCCCCTGAGGTAGCTTGAACACAAAGTCCCTAATCGTCCTCATCTCAACTGAGATCTCCTCAAATGGACCTACTGCTAATGTCCCGCAAGAGACTATGTTCTCATCTATCGACTTGCCCAAGTCGATCTACCTTTTCTTGCTCTTTCCAGGCACACCCTTACCTTATATCTTTAGTAGGTAGATAGGAGTCTTTGGGCTCACCCAAGTATCTCCTGAGTACTCATCAACCTTGGCTTACCTACACAATTCTGTGATCAATGATGGGAACATTAGCATTGGGCCTCTTTTGGCTCTATAGTGTTGAAGCTCCGAAAGCGCAAAATAGCCCATATTCAATCGGATTTCGTCCATGAGGCAGGCCACCATTTGATATTGCATGATAAGGACATCTGTCAAACTGGTTATGGGGGAGAGTCGACTGCAAATGATAGATGGCCAAATATGGTCTTCAGCCGTGAAGTCGCTCATGAGTATCCCATTTTTAGTGGTGGCCTAGAGAACTTCCCTTCCTGGATATAGGTACATAACCAACCAGATTCTGGGTGCACAATCCTTGTCTTCGTACGCTTACATGTCATCATTTTGCAACCCATAAAATGCATTAATCTGCTCAGCCACAAAATGAACTTCTTTGCCCCTAATTCTCATTGTTGGGTTTGAGGTCTTTACTACGCTGAGGTTAGTGTAGAATTCCCTCACCTAGTGCTCATTTGCCATGCAAGGTTCGGGGGCAAAACATGTCTACCCCATAGCCTCGAGCCTTCCATAGAAAGCCAAGATCTTTTTGGTCACATTCTTTAGGAAAATCCCCCTCTCGAGCAACAACTTTTTTCTCATGAGGTCCTTATAGTATACAGTCTCACATTCTAGAGCCATGAAGCAGTTTGTGTTATAATTTGCCATTGAGTACTTGAAATCCACACATAAAGTATTTGTCCTCAAGGCCAATGTGTTAAAAACACACTTTCCAACTTGATTTAGCTAAAAGAAACACTTATGGGGTATGGACAGGCTTTCAAATAAGAGGTATAAGAATTGAACCGGTCTAGAAAAATAGCCTTGGTTGTCGCAATCGTGGTCTGTTTGGATTACGATTGCAACTTCTAAGAGTCCAGTCAGAACATGCCCTTAGTTATTGTGATCCCGAGGGAATGAATCTCAATTGTGGTATCGTGATCGCGACTCTGAGCACCGTGATCACGGTACCTAATGTATGTTCAAGAAAATCTGTCAATCATTAAACTAAGTTCGATTTCCTATCAATTTGTGTTCAATACTAGTAGACACTAACATGAACATGGAACACAACATTTCATCATTCAAACTTTCCCTTCAATCGGTGAAAATAAATCAAAAAGGCTCATTTAGGTATTTCACCGAACACTTGGTGTGCACAAATGACATATGAATTTTGAGCAATTATCGAGTACTCAAGAATTCCCCGGTGATATGCACACCACTAACAATCAACCAACCATTCCTAGAGATAAATAATAATCTAAATCAAGCATTAAACTACCATTTTTAGGCCATTCCTAAGGCATGAATTCTAAGGCCTACACACAAGCATAAAGGAAGGATTTCGAACATATACCGGATGAAAAGATAGAGGATGGAATAATTATGCACTTTTGGATGCTTATACACAAGCAAAGAAAATTGTAATTTGGGTATTTTTGTGAGGGTGCGAATGGAATTTTGTTAGGGGAAGAAACGGTCCCTTTTTCAAAACTTGTCTAATCGGGATTGTGGGCACCGGGTCGTAATTGTGAACCCTGTGTGATCGCGATCGCAAACCAAATGTCCTTGCTATTGCGGTACCGTGATTTCATTCCTGATCACCATGATCATGATACCTGAGAGAAATTTCTGCTCGTCTATTTTTTTAGCTAATCCAGCCCAAATCAATTTCATCATACTTCTCATTACTCAACATCATCAAAATGCAACCTCTTTGGGCACCTAATTTGCATAGATAAATCACACAAACTTAATTTACTCTAAAAATAAAAAATCAAAGGATACGGGCCACTTTCATGGCTTGATGGGTTGCCTCCCATCTAGCGCCGAATTTAACATCGCGGCATAACATTTTTTGACTTTTAAGTTGGATTCTTGAGGGACCCATCATCCACCTCCGTGTCCACTACATCAATTACGGACGCCATTTGAAGTTTCATAGGTTGTTTCTCGATTTTACATTTTCGAAAGGATGTTTTATCATTTTAGACCCAAAATTTCATTTTCCCTTGCTCCATATCAACGATTGCTCTTTCGTTTGTCTAAATAGGTCTACAAAAATAATGAGTATTTCTTGATCAAATTCATAATCAAGGACTACAAATTCCACCTACAAAATGAAACGATCAACCTTTACCAAGGCATCATATAAAACTCCAATCGTTTTTTTAATAGAGCAATCCGTCATCAAGAGCCTCATTATTGTGGGAGTAAGAGTTCCCAAACCAAGTCTTCGATAGATTACATATGGAATTAGATTTATGCTTGCACCAAGGTCACACAAGGCTTTCCAATGTGTGTCCTAATGGTGCAAGGGATTGTGAAGGCTCCCGGGTCTTCTTTGTTTTCTACCATAGCACTAGTCGTGATAGTGCTACAACTATTGGTTACTTCAATAGTTACACTATCCACAAGGCGATTTTTGGACATCAATGTCTTCATTAGCTTAACATATCCTAAAATTTCTTGAATGGCTTCTAGCAACGGGATATTGATTGAAAGATTGCTAATCTTGGCGAGGAACTTTTTGAATTTGACATTTTATTCTTTTTTCTTGAGTCTTTGTGGGAATGGACAAGGGATTTTCACTGGAGACAAGGGGACACAATTGTGGTTTATCACCCTTAACTACTTTAGGAGCTCCCTCTTCATCAATCATCTTTCAATTATCATTGGTTCTTCATCATCCACTTCTTGAGACTTTGGAGCCTCATCATTTGACTTACCCACATGTTTCTTCTTTGTGTTTATTTGATCTTTAAGAGACTTTTCTTTAACCTCAACCTTCTGTCCACTAAGTTCTTTACCGTTTCATGAGATAATTGATAATACATGAGCATCATTTTTAGGATTTGTCATTGTATTACTAAGGAGGCTACCTTCGGGCCTAGCATTAAGTGTGGTTAAGATTTGGCCAATTTCGGTCTCCAATTGCTTGATTGCAATAGAGTGTGATTCAACCATTTGGCTGATTTGAGAAAAGTCTCCTTTTAATTCTTGAACCATCTTATCCGTTTTTTTCGCTCTTATAAAGATTCTAGCAAGCATATCCTCGGCTTTGATGTTTTTGGGATCCATGGAATTTGACTCCTTGCTCTTCACTCAGTCATGGAGGCACATATCTATCATACTCTCTTTCCTTATCTCTTCAATCACGATCTCTATCTCTATCATACCATTTTCTTTCTAGATCATGATCGTTCTAACTTTGGTTCCTATCTTGGCTTTGATAGGTCGGGCGGGAACCCCCTGAGTAGTTTTCCAAGTATCTGACTTTTTCATCAGAGGGATTTTGCCTCATCTTCATCATATCCTTTGGATGCCACATCATTTACCATTTTTGTGGGTACACCCATCATATGCTTTGTAAGGAGGTCTAATTGTGTCATCATTTTTGTCATATTTTCCTCTCTTCTTCTTTCTTTCTTTGCTCTTTATTCATAATTGAGGCGGTGGGAGAAGTCGTGTCTACCTCGGTATCCCGGGTGTGCCACCTTCTATTTTTCTTTATGATTTGTTCAAGCAAAATCGAAGTCACACCATAAGACAACCTCACAAGTGATCCACCGATCGCGTCATCCACCATAATCTTGTTGAGCTGGTTTAAGCCCTATAGAATATTTTAGGAACATCTTATTCGGCACTTCGTGGTTAGGGTATTGCACAAGATTTTCATTAAATCTCACCCAAACTTCATATAGAGGCTCTCTATTGAGTTGACGAAAATTAATGATTTTATCCCACAATTGCAACATCTTTGATAGTGGGAAATAGCGATCTATGAAAGCATCGGTAAGCTCGACCCATGATGTGATGGACCCGATAGAAAGATACCTTAACCACAATGCCGCCTCACTCGTTAGAGAGAATGGGTAGAGGTAGAACCATATGGACTCTTGTGAGATATGATCAATGTTGAACGGGGAACACACTTTCATAAAATTTTTCAAGTGCAAGTTTGGGTCTTCATGAGATTTACCCCCAAAGAGACCTTTTATTTGAAGCATATGTAACATCACACATGTGGTGTGGAATACCCTACTCCCTTCATTCAGTGGGATGCAGAAGACACTAGAATGCTCCACATCATGGAGGTGGTCCTCATCATCGCAGGGACCATCAAAGGTCCCGACATTGCTTGCATAATCACTCGTTGTGTCGTGGAAACTATTGAAATCTCCTACAAAAAAACTAAAACAACAAACAAAGTAAATGAAACACACTATGGGTGAACCCAAAGTTACTATCAACACCACACAAGCGAAAATTAAGTTTCACTACCCGACAATGACACCATTTTTATCACACTTAACTTACTTCAGTATTTTGGGGCAAGACAATCGTTGTCAATATAATAACCCAACTTGATTTGCGGTCGATCCACGAGGAGTGTGACTAATTTTCGAATCCTATGTATGTTGAAAGTTACTAAGTATTTGCCCGTAATGCATACTTAAAGCAAGACATGAATTAAATTGGGGGGAGAGATTTGAAATGTTGTTTAGACAAAACTAACTTGAAACACTGCTTAAGAGCAACAATTTTAGAATAAATTCTAATGAGAAAATAGTCTTGGGGTTATGATTTTCGAGGGGCAAATAGTGTATGGGTACATGATAGTAAAATTCAAATTCTAATTAATGAATATATGGGTAGGATAGGTTAGGGATTTGATGTTATTCTTTCAATAAAACACCAAAATATAACCTGTGAATTCTTTCGGGCAAAAAAGTCAATCCAAAACCTTAATTCGGCATCCCTATTTCTAGGATGATACCCAAGAGATAGCAAATTCACAATTCATCCCTATTTCTAAGATAATGTAAAGGAATAAGCTAACGTCTAAATTATTATTCATAAATACTTGTCACCCATATCCCTCTTTCAAGGATGATATGGAATCTCAAAGAATACCCACATCCCTCTTTCAAGGATGATGTGTGATTTTAGAAAATTGGAGCTTTCATCCACAAATTTCAATTAAACAATCAAGTATTAGTTAAACCCAACATCATTAACCAAGAATTTACACTAACAATCAAGACCCACATACATTTGCACCATATTCCAACATAACCCCAAGACAGATATTTAGCTACTCATGAGATTAGAGGAAGGAAATATACCCAAGTGAGTATCCAATGCATCCATTGATAACAAAAAACAAGAATAATTCACAAACTTTAATCTCAATTCACAACTAAAATCTTTTGAAAAATTAGTTACAATTATCTTTCCTAAAATAGTAAAATTTTTCTCTACAAATAAATTGAATTTTAGTAGGGAGAGATGCCTCTCAGGTGAAAAGGTTTTGCCCTTTAGAGAATTTGGGTTCAATTGCTTGAAATTACAAAATTGTCCCTGGGCACTTGACTGCACCATCGCGATCACCATTTCTTTATCTCTATTGCGACTTTCGAGATTCCGGTGAGTCCCTCGCGATCGCCAACTTGACTGATCTTGACTGGTCGCGATCGAGACCCTCAGATCATGATCGTGGTAACTAAGGGTCAGTCCCTAATCCTAATTTTTCAGCTTTTGCACTAACTTTTTCCTTTTTGTTCTCTTTTCAGCTCACTTCACTTGTTTTTTTCCATATACATTTAAACCTACAAACCATGGAAATTAGTGAATTCAAATGGCAAATTCGCCTTATTTACACAATTTATTCATAGTACTATGCACAAATTTGGACGTTAATAAGTGATAAATTTACCACTTGCCATTGATCAAGTTATATACATCTAATACTTTTTTCTCATTTTGTTTCTCTTTCTATGTAACACCTTTATTATATGTATCTCTTATTAGAAATTGTGACTGTAATATGTATATGAGAGATACATGTTATAACTGTAAGAGATAAATTTTGTATCTTTTTTTATAAATGTCTTTATAATAAAATTGTACTTGACTTGTTTGTCGAGGCAATTTTTGATTGTTATCTCAATATTTCACTATTCAATTCCATTGAATAAATTACAAAATATTTACTTATGCTTGAAATTAAGCCAAACAATCAAGATGAGATGCATGTCTTCATCATCTGAACCATTAATTTTCAATAAGTAGTGAGGATGATTTTGTAGGTTGAATCAAAGTTGAAGTGTTTTGTTCGAATAGTATATTGATTTATTACAGCTGAAGTATTTCAATGATTTTTTTAGAAATTATTTCAAGTGTTTTATATCTTTGAACTTATCTATAATTCATATTCCAATAGCTTTTTGTTGTTTGAAGTGTTTTAAATATATAGTTATTTGTATCATATACAAGTCTGTTACAACTATACATATGTGACAAATACATATTTAAGTAGATCAGTAATGTTTTGTCAACTTATATCTCAATGTACGTTAAAACACAAAATAAAAAAGATATTAGTTTAATAGATACTTAGACATATGTCAATATATGTATGTGCAATTCTACACTGCATTCTAAAAGATACGAATTAATACAACCAAACATTCTATGAGATACATATTATCACATGAGATACAACTAATAAAAACAAAGAAATATATATACTAATACTATCAGAATATCTTATGAGATACATATTAACCAAAAGAGATATATGAATCTAAAATAACAGATACTTATACAACATTCTATGAGAAATAAATAACTTTACACCGATACCATTATACATACTTATGCAACATTCTACAGGCATATTTTTTGGATCTCTATGTATAGCTTTACACCTGTATCATTACGGATAAGTAAGGGAGATGCATTTCCATCAACAATGTATCGGACTTCAATTCTTCTCCTTGTTTCGTCGATTTTTAGTTCTACAATAATGACTGAAATCAACTCTCATAGCCCTCGTACTTGACATCACTAATCCAAACATCGAAATACCATAATAACACAGAAATATTCATCACAAATAGTTGGAAAAGAATAATTAGCACGAAGAAAAAAAATAAAATGAGAAGAAGAATGAATCTATAAATGAAACAAAATCATAATACAATGACATTACTCTTATAGCTCTCGTACTTGACATCATTAATCTAAACTCCAGAATGACATAATAATACACAAATACTCATTGAAAATAGTTCAAAAAGAATCAAGAACATTGAAAAAAAGAAGAAGATGCAAAATAAATCTGCAAAATGATTATGGAACTTAATTTGTTCAAAATTGTAATTACTAACGAATTACTGTTTTTTTTTGGGGGGGTGGGGTGGGATTTTCTTTAGTTGCCTAGTTGATTGGTTGAGTTAATGGATAATTTAATGATTTACTAACTGTTACAACCTTAATTAAAGCAAATCAGTCAACTATTAAGATGTATCTCGTTTACGTTATATGTATCTGAAATCATAAAAAGAGAAATTTTATGAGATTTAAAAAAAAATTGAAATAACATGTAAATTAGGATAAATTTGTTGGGGTTTACGTAAATTTTATAAAGAAAAAAGGTATCATTCAATGGATCCATTTAAATATGGGTTGGATAACTTTTGGGAAAAAACTATAAGAAGTAGCATACTTAAGATTTAAATTATGAAAAATAACAACACTTTAATGAAATTACATTGTGTAGCAAACATAACATTATTTTAAGTGTGGTCCCCTACTTATTGCCTTTGAGAAGTTATCATGTATAAGGTTTCCTTTTTTCATGCCATTTCTCTTTCTCTTTCCTTTAACTGATTTTTACTTTACCTTTTATTGTTTGAAATCTCGTAGATTCCTGTTCCAATTTTTTTCCTTTCCCATAAGTTACTCTTATTTAAATTAGTAGATTTCTTTTCCAAATCAAACTCAATTATGAAGATTATTATTTTCATGATATTCAAAATTTCAAAATATCACTCTCTTATATCTCTAAATTTTTTTTCTTGCTAGTTTTTTTTTTGTTTTTTTTTATCGTTTTATTTTAATTTCTTTTTTCTTTTCATTTATTCTTTCCACTTTATTTTCTCTCTTCTATTTCTCTTTTTTTTTTTCTTTTTCATTTTTTCTTTATTTTTTTCTTTTTTCGTCTTCTTATTTTTTCCTTTCTCATATTTCTTTTCGTTTTCTTCTTCTTTTTTACTTTTTTTTTATTTTTTTCGCTTTTTCTTTTACACTTCTATTTCTCTTTCTTCTTTTTTTTTTTTCACTTCTTTATTTTTCATATTTATATTTTTCATTTTTGTCTTTTTTTTTCATTTATTTTACTCTTCTATCTCTATTTTTTATTTTTAAAAGACAAATATCTATATCACATAGACATATTCAAAAAATATATAAAATAATAGACATACAGATCTGCATACGTATTTAAGGTGAAAAAACATACACATATATCTGCATATATATTTATAAAAATATATATCTGACTCACATGTATATATAAACATATAAGATATGTATCATGTATTTTTTGATTACCTATATGCAAATGTATATAGTTGTCCTTTTTGTTATAGAGATTTTGTGTCTTATATATTTATATATACATATGAGTGAGATATGTATTTTTGTATGTATCTTTTGTATTGTAAATACATATTCAGATCTGTTTGGCTATGTATTTTGTATTTTTTTGAATATGTGTATGTGATATACATATTTGTATTTTCAAAATAAAAGTTAGAGATAAAAGAGTAAAAAAAAGAAAAAAATAGAAAAACAAAAAAACAAAAAAAGAGAAGTAAAAAAGAAAAAAAATTGAGTTTGAGCAACTTGAAAAATCGATTTTGATCACTATATTGTTCGATTAGTTCAATTTACTGTTGTATTACTTTTTTTCGAAATTCGTTTACAAGATATTCAAAAATCATTTAACAAAATAAATTGTTAAATTGTACAACATAACAAAAAATTGATTTTGATCACTCTAATAAAAAATCGTTAATGACTCAAAATATTTAAAAATAATTTAACGAAAAATTAATTTTGATCATTATATTTGAACGAAACATTAGTAATGGCTCAAAAAAATTTGAACGAAATAACAGTAATGGTTCAAAAAAAAATTCAGAACAAAATTTTTTTGATCGATTTCAAACAACCGATGAAATTCATATAAGAAAACAATATTACGATTAAATACCTTCAACAAAAGTAACGGTTTAATTTGAATTTTCAAAGATATTGAACAAAAGAAGTTTCAGTTGAATTTGATTTTGATTTTTTTGGGGATGAAAACGATAATGTGAAACTGAAATTTGAATTTTGATTTCAATTAGTAACAAATAACGAAAAATATGTTTATTAAGAGGTTTTAATGGAAAAGAAATTTCCACATTTAATTCATGACTAATTGTACCATATTTAACTCATTATGGATATTCATATCAACATTCATCAATACTCATTTGTCTGCTTATAATTTTTCATGCTTTCTGAGAGCCTATGCTTATTGAAATGATTTTCTTGCATGTATTAATTAATGTGTATTGTTAGTATCTTGTTTGGTACAATTTTTAGCATATGTCTATTATGTATTTCGGTGTGTGTTAGTAATACAGATTAATTTTCTTGTATTAGCAATACAATGACTCTAACACATGCATTAACTTATTAAATGACATTATTACCTCTCAAAATATTTTTTCACTTCCTTTTTCCACCATTATCACATTTCCAAGACCTTCCCACAATTTTTAAAAAGTTGACCTCTCTCTTGTTGTAATTTGCCATCAAAAAGAGAGGATTCTTTGTCATATTATATTCCCCCAATTTTTTCTTTTTCTATGATATTTGTTGTTATATTCAAATAAGTTGGTGTATAATACGCGGGTAATTCTTAGGAATGAGTGAATCTCCCAATGTTAGTGTTGTTCACTTTGTGAGAAATTTTTGGGAATAACTGGATCTCTCGTCTACTATTTACACCAAGGAAAAAAAATGAGTTGTCCATTTCCAGATCAGAAGAAAAAAAATATGGCTACAACAATTTTAGCTGAGACGAAAAGAATCTCCTTGGGGATACTCTTGGTGCTACTTGGTAATATTCATTGTATTTTCTTCTATCCGTTGAAAAGAAAGTGTACAAAAAAAGGTATTTTAATAAATAAATATTTTTTTATAAAGATTGTGTTAATATATATAACTTTAATATATTAAACCAAGCGCTGTATAAAAAATTATTTAATATTATTTTTGTACGCCCTGCCAAACTATTGACTGTCTTTTTCATTCAAATGCACAAGCGATCCAATTCCTCAACCAACTCGAATCCCACAATGACGAAATAAGACTAAAAAAGATATTCTACTCTAGTGTTTGACACCTAAAAAGTTTTAACTTCTCTCATCATTAAAACGTTACTTTGTCCGTTCTTGTGGCCCAAAATATTATTAAGACGTTACACCCATAATTTTATATGTCAAAATTGATAAAGAATTTCAAAAAGTTGGTGGATCATGTTGTACATTACTTTACTAATAAATAAACAGAGTCGAAATTATGCTCAAGTAAAAAAAGATTACAATTGTCAAAACTAGTAACTTTAACCTAAAACAAGAGACTAATTTGAACAGAAAAAGAGAAAAGAAAATCAGAACATTAAACGAATCAAAATATGTATACGTATCATATGTATCAATCATCATGTGCTGTGGTTGAGAGAAATCGAAATTTTTGTGTTGTTAATCGAAAGTGGCCAAAATTCAAATTTTAACTTATGGCATGGAAGTATTAAAAGCAGAACACTGGTTAAGTGGTCTCGAAATCTGCGCGCCGGCGCTAGCAGGACATGCCATGAACCCCACTGGCACTGGTGGCACCATGCAATTGTACGATAAACACAATGCTACTGAATCCGGCAATGGTAATCCTTCTTTCACCGGAAACTCTGCAATGTAATTATGTTGCAGATACAGAGTTCTTGTGCTTCCACTGTAAACACTTTCCACGTAATTCATCGGTACTGCTCCGGTGAACCGGTTGTTGTTAAGGAACAAAGTTTCTACTCCTGCGAGAGTATCCGTGAGCTCTCCGGTGAGCGAGTTGTGACTCAGATCAACAATGGATCCAGGACCGTAAATGGTAGTGGCGAATGATGACGGTGGTAGTTGTGGAACCCCTCCAGTTAAATTGTTCCGTTGGAGGAACATTGATGACAAGGTGGAACGGAAAAGAGATGAAGGGATGGTCCCACTGAAGTGATTCATGCTTAAGTCGAGGTACACTAACTCCGAGAGTAATTCGAGGAAACTAAGTGGTCCCAACAACCGATTTCCTGATACCGACAGATAACGGAGCGTTAACGGCATTCTAATTTTCCTCGTTAACACTCCCGAGAGCTCATTGTTACTCAAATCCAAGTGTAGTAATTCCTCTGGCAGTGACGGGATCTCACCGGAGAGTTTGTTGGATCCGAGAATAAGTACCTTCAATGAAAACATGTCAGATAATGAACTGGGGATTGTTTCGGTTAATTGATTGTGACTCAAATCGAGAGTATGGAGATTTGACAGAGTGAAAATGGAATTAGGTATGGACCCAGTGAGGCGATTGTTGGTGAGAGAGATGACACTCAGTTTTTTGAGTGTTCCGAGTTGGGAAGGGATTGGACCAGTAACAATTCCGGAGAAAAGAACAAGCTGACTTAACTCGGAGAGATTAGAAATAGCTGGAGATAATGTACCAGCAAGACCAGGTGAATTAGAAAGACCAGTACCAAGAATAAGAATAATTACACGTCTAGGAATGGAAGAAGAGCAAGTAATTCCTGCAAAAGAGGAACATGGGTCGGGGGCATTGAAATCCCAACTAGCGAAAAATGCATTAGGAGAAGAGGAAGTAATGTCGGTGAGGCTGTTTTTGATTTCACGTAAAGCAGACAAATCAACAGCACTGATGCTTCCTCCTTGTGCTTCTACTACTACTACTACACTTGAGAGAAAGACAAAAGGTAACAACAAAAGGAACATCTTCATAACCATTTCTTCTTGTTGTTTTCTTCTTCTTTTGGTATCTTGAAAGTGGATAAACAAGGGAGGTCAAATAGGAAGAAGAAAGGAAGAGAGTAAGACAGGCAAAAAGGTGGTGTCAGATTCCTAAGTAACACTCTTATTTGTGCTCATGTGCACGCTATGGGGATAAGAATAGGAAATATGAGGTCCCAAATTGAATAATGAATAATGAACTAAGGAAAACTGTAGTGGGACTTTTCTCAAGCAATAAGAGACAGGGATTGAAATGGTGTGACTGAGGTGGGGAGTAAATTTTAGAAAGAGAAAGAAAAGTAAACAAGAAAGAGCTGTCCATATTGATATGGCTGGGCCAACGGTATAATCTCGTTACCAAACAATAGTAAAATTTCCTATATGTTAGTTGAGATTCTTTTAATTTTTGGAGTGCTTTACACTGTCGAGCGATCCTATTTCACCCTAATCAAATTAGTCAAGCCCCAATAGACTTCAAGTACTCGTAACGGTAGAGCAACAATTTTTGCTAAAACATATGAGAATTCAAAAAAGTCAAAATATGTGTTATATATGTATTTATATTATAGTGAATGCCCATAGATAAAATCAAGATCTATTTGATATTTATTCAGATATGTAATATATATCTTGAGAAACTAGGAGTATTTTCCCTATAAATAAAGGAGTTTTGTTCCTTGTATCCTCAATCTTATAATTTCTCATGTTCAAGAGATAACAAAGCCGCCTCTATTCTCTCTTTATTTATTCTTGTTGTTCTTAATTTATATTCCATAATACGTTATCAACACAAAGTTTCTAACCAATTGCGATCTCTACTTTAATTGGTCCGACGGTAAGCTTGAATCTTTGGTATGGTAAGTGGTGCTTAAACCCTTCTGTTAATTTGATTTGATTAGAGTGAGTTCTTTCTTCATTAATTTTGATTATATATGTACATCATTGACTAACATAAAATTGTATGATGTATTGCCTAAAATTACTTTATCAATTTTGAGAAGTAATTTACTGAAGTTGTGAATTTAATGCACAAACCAACACGAACTGTTTGTTGTCACCTTCATAAACTTTGGCGCTAAATTGATTAGTTAACTCAGCGTACATCTATAAGGTATTAGTATAATTCAGTAATTTTTAATTGGTGAATTCTTTTACACTTTAACCTATTATATTATTGGTTGAAGATAACATTACTAAAAAAATCGAAAAAACTGACCACAAAATATGATCGGAAAAAACTGACCACAAGTGGTAGGTTTTTTTATTTTAAAAAATCAAAATAATTATTTCAATAATTTTAATATTAATTATTTTACAAATAAAAATAAAAAAAATAACAAAACCGACCACTTGTGGTCATTTTTTTTTAAAAATATAATTAAAAAATATTTAAAAAAACCAACCACTTGTGGTAGGCTTTTAAAAATACTTTTTAAATTTATTTTTAAAAAATCGACTACTTGTGCTCGTCTTTTTAAAAAAAATTTAATTAAAAAATATTTTAAAAAACCGACCACTTGTGGTATGTTTTTAAAAATACTTTTAAAATTTATTTTTAAAAAAACCGACCACTTGTGGTCGATTTTTTTAAAAAAATTAATTAAAAAATATTTAAAAAAACCGACCACAGGTGGTTGGGTTTTAAAAATTCTTTTTAAATTTATTTTTTATAAAACCGACCACTTGTGGTTGATTTTTGAACTAAAAAAAAATAAAAGTAAATAATTTTTAGTAACACCTAATTATATATATGTAATAAAATATATATATTATTTTCATTAAAAATAATGATATATATAATGTAATATATATCTAATTTTTTAAAATTACACTGATCACATGTAGTCGATAACCAGTATAATAATAATAAAATTCAATAATTCTAAAATTTTGTGACAAAATTACTCTAAGAAATAATTCAAATAAAGTAAACAAATTACGTTAAACACAATCTTTATCTTTTACTTATGTTTCAATATATAAAATAAATATTTTCCTTTGTATATATGGTAAATGACGTTAAACATGAATAATCTTTGTATAATGAATATTTGTATATATATGTCATACCATTGAGATAATGATATTATGTTACTATTCCAATCATAATTAATAATGTAATATATAAACCATAATTCATCAGAATATAATGAACGTGTTCTATTATAAGGTAATATACTTGTGGATGTGATATATATAGTACGCATTCACGAGTTTATATATATATATATATATATTTACTTTTTATTATTCTTTACGCCTTTTCTATTATGTAATTCATCTCCTTGTTGCCTATTCTTTATCTTGAGCCGGGGGTCTATCGGAAACAATCTCTCTACTTCTTCGGAGGTAGTGGTATGGATTGCGTACATCTTACCCTCCCCAAACCCCACTTTGTGGGAACATACTGGGTTTGATGTTGTCGTTGTTGTATATATATATATATATATATATATATATATATATATACACACACACACACACACACACACATGTATGTATATATATACATATAGTGATCGATTGATGAACAACGTAGTCAAAACCTAGAATGTTAAGCTAATCAAATATAATTAATCGATCAATCATCTGAGTATGTATAAGAAACACATCGCATTAATACAACAACAACAACAACAACAATAACCCAGTGTATTTCCACCAAGTGGGGTCTGGGGAGGGTAGAATATACGTAGTCCATACCGCTACCTCCGAAGAAGTAGAGAGACTATTTTCGATAGACCCCCAGATCAAGATAATAAATAGTGAACAGGATCATAGTAATGCATAAAATAGAATGGGTGGCATAGCCGAAATAAGAAATGAGAAGTATTGAAAATAGAGCTAAGCGAGACACTAAAATAAGAGCAATACGAAAATAATAAATAGGAAATAAGAAATAAGAAAAGGACACCCCCTAGTAGTAGCATACACTAGTGACTCCTACCAATGGACACAATCGTAGGCTTACTAACCCGACTACACCAGAGCCCCCTAACTTCTAGCTACGACCCACACACGCACTAACCTTCTACCCTTATTCGCGACTTCCACACCTTCCTATCTAGGTGTGTGATATATATAGTACGTATTTAAAACTTAATATATATATATATATATATATATATATATATATATATAATACAGTGAAGGTATATTAATGACATAAGATTATAATGTAATCTATAATTCAATTGAGTATTTGTGAAATACGTTGTATATTATTATATGAGATAGTAAAATCGTGCATGTGATGTTTATAGTACGTATGTGAAAGACGATAGACAATTGAATACATGTATATATAAGTATATCTCGTGTAGTAATCAAAAGCTAGATAACTGAATCTATTTACATTTTGTTGATATTTAAAAAAAATTGTGAATAACCCGACCCGACCCAATTTTATTTTATCTTTTCAATTATTTTCTCAATTTTATTTAAATTCTAGCCAATGTTTAAACTTGATTCTAGCCTAAATTGTGACCTAATTTTAAATATCCTATAACTTTGAATCTTAGCCGTTAATCAAAAAGTGATTTCCGGTTAAGATTAAATTTTTCCCTCTTTCCATTTAAACCAAAACACTCAAACCCTAACCATTATTTTTCACAAAATAGCCGCAGCTCCTATGTTTCTTTTCTCCTTTCTCTCGAGACCCTCTCTCGGTCTATGGTCATAGCCATGGCAGCCATCTCTGGCTAGCCACCGTTGTCCAGCCACAATGGCTAGAGGAACCCTCCGTCCATCCTCTTTCTCCGTCCAACCAAGAGCGAACCAGCGCTGCCCTCTGAACCAACCGTCTCTTTCACCACCAGCCAACAAAACTAACAACCCTCGCTGCCTCTCTCTCCGATAGACGTTGTCGCCTCGCCGCTTCTCTGGTCAAGTTTCATCGAAAAACGATGGGCTTTGAACCCATCTCAGGTTTAATTTCATGCTCTAAAGTCTTAAAATCTTTTTTATTTATTTAACAAGTTTCGTAATCTAAAATTGATAAAGTTTAATTCGAGACTTCGTCAAATTTTTTTTGATTCATGTTCATCCGTGCAGTGCAAAGCAATAAATATTTCTTTGTTTTTTCCTTTCCTAGTGATGCCATCACAAGATGAAGTCTCTATTGTCGTCAAGTGCCTCAAAGTTGGAGCAGCTGACTATCTTGTGAAGCCTCTCCACACTAATGAGTTGTTGAACATGTGGACTCACATGTGGAGAAGAAGGCAAATGACATGTACTTTATTTTTATCATTTGACAATTCTTCTTAGCAACTGCATTCTTTTACTTGAAAGATTTGGGTAGATTTATCATAAAGGTAAATAGAAGTGTCTAGGCACATGTCCCTTAGTTGGATTGTACAAGAATATCTAGCTTATAGTGCACTCTATACAATTTTTTGAATGTTTAACTTATAGTGAACTCAAGAAAAAGAAGAAAAGAAAATTTAGTTATTTATATGAATATTTGATAAGAAACTGATTTGTTGTTTATCTTTTATTTGAGGAATTATTGCAACATTGGGTGTGTCTATCCATGGAAGGTGACTTAGTTACGAGAAAATAGTTGAGCTTAGGGACTTTAAAGGAGATTTTTTTGTTTTGAATGTGATTTGGTTGGTGACTTAGTCGCTTGAAAATGGTTAAGCGTAGGGACTTTAAAGGTTATTTTTTGGTTTGAATGTCATTTGGTTGGTGACTTAGTTACTTGAAAATGGTTAAGTATAGGTACTTTAAAGGGGATTTTTTT
>NC_061117.1:121891495-121923436 GCF_002878395.1 Capsicum annuum
TTCTAAGGTATGAATATTATTTTTCTTTGTTCTTTTCCATATGTATATGTGTGATAGAGGATTATATGTATTGGTTGTTATTAAAAGGTGATGGAAATAGGGTTATGGACTATTTTGCATGGTTTGGTTGTATTAAATTGTGAAAGGTGGATATGGTAATTGAGTTATGAAAGGTGGATATGGTAATTGAGTTATGGAAGGTGGATATGGTGATATACTATTGAATTGATGATTATTTATGTCTATGGCTCAATTTGGTTTAATGGATTGGTTGGAAGGATAAATGAATCTAAACTTAATATTGGAGGATGTTGTATGAATATGCATGGCATGTGAATGTAATTGGAGTATAAGAGGGTTAAAGTGACACCCTTTATGGTGTAATTAAGTCTTACCACTTAACCACTAGTTTGGTGAATTCAAATAATTGAATTGTGACATTTGGTTGCTAATACTAGATTGCTATATATGTTCATTGTAGATAAGTAATCTGAAAAGACGGGAAGTCCATTTGGGACTAGTATTGAAGAATGACAGTCAGGTATGTAAAGCATACTCTATACCATATCTTTGGCATGAAAGTGAACAATTGTTCTATTAAGAAAGTTTCCAAAGTTATTCAGTAACATGTGATCCATAATGGTTTTGTATGATGTCTTACATTACCAATGAACTTGTTTCCACCCTACAAGATGTCAAGACATTCTAATACTTACTTGTCTTCTAAATCTTACATATTTATTGCACTAATGAATGTCAGAAGGTATGCGATTACTCAAATAAGATCCATGTTCTATTAATAACTCAAAAACGTTTCATTGATATACCAATAAGTTCCTACTTTATTGTTATGACATTGATGACTCCAAAACACTTCATTGATGTGCCAATGAGTTCTTACTTCATTGTTATTGCATTGATGGTCTATTTATATGTCTCTTATTGATGTATCATTGTTTCAAAGTATCAAAAATGCGGTGGCGATTGAAATAACAATCTCAAAGATTAATTAAACTAAGTGATGAAAGTTCTCTCTTATCGGGTGGTATCCTAGGGGTATAAGCCTATCATGGGTCGATCCCTATTTATGTGTTTATGGGTGGTATCCGAGGGGAATAAGCCTATCATGGGTCGATCCCAGTTGATATGTACTGGAGGCAGCCTAATGGTCACAGTACAGTACAGTAATGATTACAAAGATGATAAGAACGAAGGTAAAGTGATTGAATAAATACAATGTACAGGTTGTCACAAGTTCTAGTAAGTTTGGTCCACTCCTATTATGATTTATTCACTTGTTTTTGATTTCTATTGAGCTCCTATATCATATGTGATTATCTACAGCTTTACATACTCATAACATATTTCATGCTGACGTCCCCCTTGGGGGACCTGCATTTCATGCTACAGGCACTGGTACCTCAACTCATACACCGCACAAGTAGGAGCCAGGATATCTAGCTGCTTTTGGTGAGCTCTAGTTTGCTTTAGGGATTTCCGTGTCATATCCAGTCATTTTTGGTATTGTATAGAAGTTAGTTATATGGCGGGGTATGTCTCGACCTTAGTTAAACTCTGTGTATTGTCTAGACGCTTTGTAGACATAATGTACAGTCAAGGTGGTGTTTTGTTAATAGACGTGATGGCTCCAACGGTCAAGTATTGTATATACATATATATGTGTGCTCGAGCTTATACAGGTGATTATTTCCTTTTATATACGACATGATGCTGTCCGAATTTCGGGTTGTCATAGAGGTATGCATGGGAAGTATAAGGTTATGAGCTGGTTCTCCCGGGCCTCCTCAGTTACGGGTGCCAGTTCGCCTCAATAGGATTTGAGGCGTGACACTTAGTCACTTGAAAATGGTTAAGTATAGGTACTTTAAAGGGGATTTGTTTTGTTTTGACAGTGGTTTGTTTGGTGACTTAGTCGCTTAAAAATGGTTACGCATAGGGACTTTAAAAAGTAATTTTTGGTTTGAATGTCATTTGGTTAGTAACTTAGTTACTTCAAAATAGTTAAGTGTAGGGACTTTAAAGGGTATTTTTTGGTTTGAATGTCATTTGGTTGGTGACTTAGTTGCTTAAAAATGGTTACGCATAGGGACTTTAAAGAGTAATTTTTGGTTTAAATGTCATTTGGTTAGTGACTTAGTTACTTCAAAATGGTTAAGTGTAGGGACTTTATAGGGTATTTTTTGGTTTGAATGTCATTTTGTTGGTGACTTAGTTATGATAAAATGGTTAAGCGTAGGGACTCTAAAGGAGATATTTTTGGTTTGAATGTCGTTTGGTTGGTGACTTAGTTACTTGAAAATGGTTAAGTATAGGTACTTTAAAGGGGATTTTTTTGTTTTGAAAGTGGTTTGTTCGGTGACTTAGTCTCTTGAAAATGGTTAAACGTAGGGGCTTTAAATGGTATTTTTTGGTTTGGATGTTGTTTGGTTGGTGACTTAGTTACAAGAAAATGGTTAAGCGTAGGGACTTTAAAGGAGATTTTTGTGGTTTGAATGTCGTTTGGTTGGTAACTTAGTTACTTAAAAATGGTTAAGTATAGGTACTTTAAAGGAGATTTTTTTATTTTGAAAGTGGTTTGTTCGGTGACTTAGTCGCTTGAAAATGGTTAAGTGTAGGGACTTTAAAGGGGATTTTTTTTGGTTTGAATATCATTTGGTTGGTGACTTAGTTACGAGAAAATGGTTAAGCGTAGGGACGTTAAAGGAGATTTTTTTGGTTTGAATGTCATTTGGTTGGTGACTTAGTTACTTGAAAATGGTTACGTATAGGTACTTTAAAGGGGATTTTTTTTGTTTTGAAAATGATTTGTTCGATGACTTAGTCGCTTGAAAATAGTTAAGTGTAGTGACTTTAAAGAGGATTTTTTTGGGTTTGAATGTCATTTGGCTGGTGACTTAGTCACTTAAAAATGGTTAATTATAGGTACTTTAAAGGGGATTTTTTTGTTTTGAAAGTGGTTTGTTTGGTGACTTAGTCGCTTGAAAATGGTTATGCGTGGGGACTTTAAAGGGTATTTTTTAGTTTGAATGTCGTTTAGTTAGTAACTTAGTTACTTGAAAATGGTTGAGTGTAGGGACTTTAAAGGGTATTTTTTGGTTTGAATGTCGTTTGGTTGGTGACTTAGTTACGAGAAAATGGTTAAGCGTAGGAGCTTTAAAGGAGATTTTTTTGGTTTGAATGTCGTTTGGTTGGTTAGTTACTTGAAAATGGTTAAGTATAGGTACTTTAAAGGGTATTTTTTAATCTAGAAAGTTGTTTGTTCGGTGATGTAGTTGCTTGGAAATGATTAAGTGTAGGGACTCACTGAAAAGATTGCTGAACAAAGAGAAAGAGCGCAGAAGAAGGAGGAGGAGGAAACATTATCCCAAATTAGGATGCTGCAAGAGCAGTTCAACTCTTTTATTCAGACTGCAGAGATTATTCTTTCGTGTCGTGGTGATGCAGTTCGGGCTGCAAAAGGTCTACGCCCTCTTGATGATATCAACACCGATGAGGATATGGAAGACGAAGACGAATTCGATGAAGATGATTTTTAGTTTTTGAACTTTTGTATGTGTTGTACTTTGAATTTAGACATTTTGTTGTAGTTTGTACACTTTTGAAACTATTATTGTAGTTTTTACGTTTGTTGAACATTTTGTATGTGTTGTACACTTTTGAAAGTATTTACATTTGGATTGTTGTTGTTGTTGTATTTCATGTTGAATCATTTGTTGTTTTTTATTTTTTAAAATATTTTCAAAAAAACCGACCACAAGTGGTCGATTTTTCAAAAAAAAATTAAAATTGCAGAAAACCTACCACAAGTAGTAGGTTTTCTACTAAATTAATTAATTAATTAATTAATTAGAAAAGTGGTCGGTTTTTTAAATTTTTTTTTAAAATCATTTTTTCAATTTTAATAAAATAATAATAAATTTTAAATATATATATATATATATATATATTTAAAAAACCCGACCACAAGTGGTCGGTTTTTAAAAAACTACCACTACTTTTTCGACCACACATTTTGGTCGGTTTTATGGTCGGAAATTAAAGAAAACCGACCACTTGTGGTAGGTTTTTGTGGTCGGTTTTTCCCCTTTTTTTAGTAGTGTAAGATATTGGGTTCAAGTCCTATTGATTTATAAGTCTAAGATGCCATTATATGGATAAAATGTTGAATTTGAATCTCAATGTACCATATTGATGATATTATGATGGCTAAGACAAAATAATGTGTATTTGGTGAAAAATCATCAAACTTGTATGTGTATTTGGTGATAAGTCATCAAACCTATCTCATTAAATATTCTCATTCCATGAAGTGAATGTAATATGTTCCATTCTATGAAGTGAATATGGTAGCAATATATGATTGGTCTGAAAGATGACAATTTGCTCCATTCTTGAAGTGAATGTGGTGACAATATATGATATACTTTGAAAGATATGTATGCCTCGATGTGCTCCTGAAGTAGCAATATCATGAAAGAGGTTATAAGCTATCACAATTTGATAAACTTAAGATATGATTATATTTCATTCCTGGGAAATGAGAAGCTTATTAATACAAACGTGCACTTGATTGTGATGGTATCACAACTCACCTCCGAAAGAGGTAGAATAATTGAGAGAGTTATTTTGAAATCTGGTAGAATAA
The DNA here is from genome assembly GCF_002878395.1 of Capsicum annuum. NCBI lineage: Eukaryota > Viridiplantae > Streptophyta > Magnoliopsida > Solanales > Solanaceae > Capsicum > Capsicum annuum. Next base: position 121,896,162 of record NC_061117.1, read on the forward strand.
TTGAGAGAGTTATTTTGAAATCTACTTCTAAAGTAGTAAATTCAAAAATTCATCCACGTAATAGTAAATCTAAAATTTACTTAAAGGTACATGTCATGATAAACTTGGAGTTTGATAGAATAAAAGTTCATAAATTGACATGAACGATTGCGACATCTCAAAGATGTGCATACTGAGTATTGAGCATATATTGAAGAATTAGAAAATTCTTCATTACTTTTAATGTTTCTTGTTATCATAATAAGTTGGTTGGACCAACTAATTTTGGGATTGGATCCCTCAAAATTTGAAAAGTATAAAAGGTGAATATAAGCCCGTTCACCTGTCTTGTGATCTGTTAAGATGCGTCGATATAAGATGATCACTTGTACGTTTATTATCAACCTGTAGTTTGACATTTATAAAGTTATTTTCTCAATAAAATTGAGTTAAGAACATAATTTTCAGATTGTGTAATCAAGACAATTCATCTTAATAATGATGGTTTGATATTGAATGGCTTCGATAACTAGCTAAACCATTGTTAATGAGAACAAAGCTTCATGTGTTGATCTGAAATATGATATGTTGCATAGAATAACACTTATGTGCGTTAGACCAATAAATTATGATTATTTTTTTCCCCTCAATTGGTTCAAGGTCAAGAACCAACTATTCCATCTAATAATTTTGATGTGTAGTATACGATTAATGAATATACCATGATGCACAAAGATGGATTCCTCAAAGAAGATGGAGGATGTATGTTAGTTTTCCTAACATAACGGGGGAGATTATAAGCATCTATGAAATATGTTAGGAATTATCATAGATACCCATTCAAAAGATATTTCAAGTTAAATACCCAAAGCATCTGTTGACTCAAATTTAATCTCGTATTTAAGCTGCAAGTGCTCCTATTTTGTGTCCCTGAAGGACAAAGTCTATGCATGTGTGAAGTGTGGTAGACCAATCGGTTCCAAATAAAATAATCCTTGAAAAATGAGGAGCAAATAATCATAATAAGAAGGCAATGTGCTATTGAAGAGACTACGACATAACACTTTATGAAACCTTATGAGAGGTTCGGTACCTGAACATAATGAAGTGATGAGATCTCAAAATGCCATGTCACATTGTGAACTAATACAAAATGATATATCATCAATGATATCTTTGATAGAATATCGACGCAATATTATAAAAGATTATGGGGATCTGAATTCTACGTTTATTTAAGCATCCTGACATAGAAATATTTATCAAGTGACATGAAAGGATGCATCTTGGTAAGTGTAAAACTTATTTGATTTGCAGTCCACGCACTTGAATATGTCACATATAAAATGTTGAATATTGTCACTTGACAAAATTTAAGTGAAAACCTTTCTAAGAATTCAAAATGTGTGAAGCATATAAAAGTTTCTAGGAAACTCATTTATAATCCTTATACTGTATAATCTTATAGCTTGAAAATTATTGGAACTCCTGGAGAGTTTTCAAAATCCATTGATTATTTGTTGAAATGAGAAATATACCGAATTGAACTGGTTATGAAGTACCATATCCTAGAGCAAGTAGTGCACTAGTGTATCTTGCAAATACTACAAGGCCTGATGTAGCCTTTTCAATTAATTTGTTAGCAAGTTACAATTCTACTCCTACTAGGAGACATCAAAATGGGATAAATGACATGAGCTTATTTTATTCTAAATCTTGTAGTCCCAATCTTGTTGGTTCTAATGATGTTGGGTACTTATCTAACCCACATAAAGCTCGGTCTTAAACAGGCTATGTGTTCATATGTGGGGGTACTGCCATATCTTGGAGATATCTAAAACAGTCTATCTTAGCCACTTCATTGAACTAAGCTAAGATAATAGTCATTCATGAAGCAAGGTGAGATTGTGTGTAGTTGAGGTCCATGATACATCTCATTCGAGAAAAATGTAGTTTGAAATATGACAAAATACCCATAATCTTATATGAAGATAATTCAGCATGCGTAGCACAACTTAAGGGAGGATCCATAAAAGGGAGATAGAACGAAACACATTTCACCAAAGCTTTTCTATACATATGAGCTATGAAGGAATGGTGATATTAACGTGCAACAGATTAGTTCAAGTGACAATGCGGCTGATTTATTCATCAAGTGTCTTTCAACTGTAACTTTCAAGAAGATGGTGCACAAGATCGGGATTCAAAGGTTCATTGATGTTCTCATCAGGGGGAGTAAATACGCGTTGTACTCTTTTTTCCTTTCAAGGTTTTGTTCCACTGGGTTTTCCTTGTAAGTTTTTTAATTAGGCGGCCGAAATGCGTATTAGTAGAGATGTGTACTCTTTTTCCTTCTATAGATTTTTTCCATTGGATTTTTTCTAGTAAGGTTTTAACGAGGCACATTATCTATCAATTAGACATTCAAGGGGGAACGTTATAAATGTATTTATATTATAGTAAATGTCTATCAAGAATATAGATAAGATCTATCAAGATCTATTTGATATCTATTAGGATATGAAATATCTATCTTTTAGAGAGAAACTAGGAGTATTTTCCCCTATAAATAGAGGGGTTTTGTTCATTGTATCCTCAATCTTATGATCTCTCATCCCTCAAGCGATAAAAAAGCCTCCTCTATTCTCTCTCTATTTATTCTTGTTGTTCTTACTTTAAATTTCATAGCAATATCTTTATAGTAATGTCATTTTTTGAATATTGTTTGACTATTATAGTGAAATTTTATTATAAAAATATATAGTAATATAATATGATATAGAATGAAATATCATTTTCAAAGAAAATCCAAGTACTATAATAAAGTATCATTATAAAGAATGATTGTTATAAAAAAATTTGAGTACATATACAATAGTTTTCTACTTTATCTATCTAAATTATATAACAAATTTGCCTATATATACAATAGTTTTCTACTTTGCTTATCTAAATTATGTAATTTTTAGGTGAAGAAAGTGTCGATCAACACCATTACTCATTGCGCAAGGGTGACTCCACTTTTAGATATAGGTTAATTAGATCAAGAATTTGTTTTTTACTACTTTCTCTACCTATTTATACTTATTTAGTTTATTAAAAATAGTTATCCAGTTTAGAAAATCAAGAATAATTATCATTTCGTGTCTATTGTGTCATTGTTCTTAAATATTATTCGTATGTTTTGTTTGACGTACGTTTCTTTTTATTTCATTTGAAAATGAATGATCCTTTCCCTTATTAGCAATTATTTAATTTCAACTTTCGACACGACATGTTAAAAATCATAAAATTTAAGAATATTTTGATACGTTAATATATTTTTAATTTAAGATTACAATATGCTAGTGTCTTCACAAGATTTAAAATAGGCCAAACAATTGAGACGGGGATGATTAATAAAGATGGTATTAGTAAAAATTACTTTTTATTTATCATCGGTGTACAAGTGAAACACACACCAGTAAAGATAATGTGGGATTAGAAAAAGTTAGTTACCGCATAACTAGGAATGTAGTATAGTTGGAGAACTTGAATCGAATAGGGTCATGTCATGAAGATGTGTTTTTAAGATCCCAAACCCAGTGGTGGAGCCAAAAAGTTTGTTAAGGGGGTTCGAAAGTACACACACGAACTAGTCGAAGGAGTTCAACATATACAATATATACATAAAAATAATTTTAATCGTGTATAAATAGTGTAATTTTTCACCATATGCTAGATCCGCCACTGTCCAAACCCAACCAATTAGTATGTGAGTCAATTTCACTGCCAATAGCTACTCATGTGGAGTGTGGACCACCTAAAAATATATTGCAATACCCCAACATCAAAGGCAGAGAGATTGTTCAATTCTGCCAAAAATGAACACACCTCAAGAGAGTAACCCATCCACTCTCCACTCTGCGACAACATGTTCGTGAACCAAATGTTAGTGCTCCGCCAGGTACATACCATCTGAAATTGCTTTTCATAATACTTTTGGTTCATTCATCTTCTTTATGTCGTTGTATTTGTCCTTGCTATTAATGAACCTCCAAGGAAGTACGGATGGATTCCACCTGTCCAAATGCACCTCTCAATGTTTGATTATGATTTAAATTACTTGTGCGGTCGGAGTTTTGTTAGGGATCAAGGTCAAAATGAATCTTTTTCCTAATACAAAGGTAATATTAGATCAAAAGTCTGGTGAAAATTAAAATTATTCAATATTGAATAATACAACAACAAATTTAATCATTTTTAGGACAACAATCAGTAAATACTCGGGGTTTAGTGGATCCAAACATATAACCAATAAATCCTAGTGGATCCTAAGTATCATTGTACTTGCTATTCTATTAGAGTCCGCAGTTAAAAGGGACAAAATTTCAATCCTATGAACCAAAAAAAACACTCCTTAGAAACACATATCAAAAGGGAAAATTCACCTAAAAATGGCTGAACTGTGCGTCATCTTCACTGTCCAAACTTCCGCCAACTATTTTGATAATTATATTTTTAGAAAAATTTAAGGGGATTCGCCCAGAAACATTTCCATATACATGTTATTTATAGTTTGCCCATTTGTGGGCCAACTATATTTAATTTTTTTTTTTTGGTTTTGTAGTCTGCCCTGTGTCGGCTAATAAAATTTTTAAAAAAATAAAATTTGTAGCTTCCCCACGCATGGACGGACCATGATCATTACATGAAGAGATGGCAGATTCTTGGGAGATATTCTATGGATATGATCATTATAAAATCGAGAAGCAACATTAAGATACTTCATGAAAATTCAATATAAAAAATTTTAGGGGGTACTTTCTTTGTTAAAACAGTCGTTGTGGTTAAGTTTAAATTTTTTATAAGGCAAAAAGGAAAAGAGTGCCACTGTTAGAGTTGGTCTATATTAGGATGGTGAAGTTTTGTAAGAAGATGGTCTTCCTTGAGAAATGGTTCAAGTGTTTTCAATGACACTCAAATATGAACGCCTGTATGTGTTTTTCAGAGCAAAATATAGATATATAATCCCAAACTTTTGATTTGTACAAGATAACTTTGCTCAATATAATTTCAAAATAAAGGTACTCAAACACGATCATTTTGATCCAAAAACACACGTATCTAGAAATGGTTCAAGTGTTTCAGTTATTTTTTTTTTTTCAAATGTAGTTAACTGTCATGATCCGAAAACTTAGGTCATGATGACACCTACTATAATCCGCTAGTAGGTAAGTCAAATCCATAATCTGACATGACAAGTAACGTGCTACACTACTAAAAAACCGACTACAAAAATTCGACCACTTATGGTCGGTTTTTCATTTTTTAAAATAATTTTCTTTTTAAAAAACGACCACATATGGTCTCTTTTATATTTTAAAATTTCAACATAATCATTTCAATAATTTTTATATTAATTATTATTTATTTTACAAAAAAATTAAAAAAATAACAAATGTGGTCGGTTTTTAATTAAAAACTATTTTAAAAAAAATCGACCACTTGTGGTCGGTTTGTAAAAAGTCGGTTTTTAATTTTCAAAAAAATAAAAATAAAATATTTTTAAAAAATCGACCACCGGTGGTATTTTTTTTAAAAATAAATTTAAAAAGAATTTTTAAAAACTGACCACTTGTGGTCGATTTTTGGATTAAAAAAAAAATTAAAAGTAAATAATTTTTAGTAACCAATAATTTTATATATGTAATCAAATATATATATATATATATATATATTATTTTCATTAAAAATTATTATATATATAAAATCTAATATATATATATATATATATATATATATATATAATTTTTTAAAATTGCACTGATCACACGTAGTCGATAACCAGTATAATAATAATAATAATAATAATAATAATAATAATAAAAATCAATCATTCTTAAATTTTTTCTAATTATATATATATATATATATATATATATATATATATATATAATTTATCGTAAAAATATCGTTATTAAAATTTAATTAACAAAAAATTTATCGTAATTTATAAAATTCATTGATATTATCATACGATTGAGGAAATATACCACTCGTGTTATTTTTATAAATATTATAAAATTTATTAAAAATTAATTTTAATTTATTAATTGTAGTAATTAAAATATTTTTTTATTATTTTATTGAAAACCAACCACATGTCTGAATTTTTTTTTGAAAACCGACCACTTGTGGTTGATTTTCAATAAAATATTCAGAAAATCGATAACAGGTGGTCAGTTTTCAAGAAAATAAAAAAAAATTCAAAAATAACTCTTACCCGACCCCATCCCCACATGACCTGACCCGACCCGACCCGTCCTACACACATAAAAACTCCTAATTGAAACACACACACACACAAAAATCAAACTACACACACAAAAATCAACCTAAACACACCCAAAACACTTTTCCAAATCCTTTACATTTCCGGCGACTGCTCCGGCGACGACAACTCAGGTATGAGGTTCTTTTGAAGTTTTTTTTAGCTCACTTGTAGCTTGACTTTTGTTTTATTTTGCGAATTTTGTATTTTTTGAGGTTGATTTATAAGCGTACTGCAATACTGAAGATTAGGTTAGTTTGAACTAGTTTTTTTTAAGCTCGTTGTAGCTCGAATTTTGTTTAGCTCACTTAGCAATTATATACACAGAAGAGAATTGAAAGTTTATGTGATTTTTGTAATTTTAGCTCACTTGTGTGAATAAATTTGGTAGAGAATTACTCAGCCCGTCCCAATTTATGTGGCACTATTCAAATTTTGAAATTCAGAGAGTTTTGCTTGTTTAGCTTCTAGTTTTAGATATGAGTTTTGCTTGATTGAAGTTTTTGATTGTATAAATCCTCAAAGTTGGAATCTTTAAATGTAATTTTGTTTTGAATGACAGGTTGAAAATTATTCTTCTGCTCCTAATTTAGTATCTTTGCACTACCAGCACATTTGAATCTAGATTCGATGAACGCTTATCACTTTCACTTTAATTTACACCAAGCAAAGGTAAGTTAATTTTTCTCTATTTTCTTATAATGAAGTTTCAAATGTAGTTTAGTTTGGGATTGTTTGCTGTAGAAGGTTTTGAAAGCTATAGAAATTTTGTGATGATTATATGGTGTGAGAGGGACATGCGACGCCTCTACTAATATTTTCTTTGTTACGCTTGTTCCATTGTTTGACTTATTATACTATAAATGAATATGTTGCTTGAAAGTGAATAAGTGTAGTAACTTAGCTTAAAGGTGAACTTTTTATTTTTGGTATGCTTGATAATTTTGAATGTGGTTTAGTTTGGTAACTTGGGTGGTGACTTAGTGAGTTGAAATTGATTAAGTGTAGTTACTTTGAAAGATGATTTTTGTTTTGAATGTGGTTATGCTTGGTGACTTGGTAGATTGAAAATGATTAAGTGTAGGGACTTTAAAAGTGAATTTTTTATTTTGAATGTGGTTATGCTTGGTGACTTGGTCGGTTGAAAATGATTAAGTGTAAGGACTTTAAATATGTTTTTTTGTTTTGAAAGTGGTTATGCTTGGTGACTTGGTAGGTTGAAAATGATTAAGTGTAGGGACTTTAAAGGTGATTTTTTATTTTGAAAGTGGTTATGCTTGGGGACTTGGTAGGTTGAAAATGATTAAGTGTAGGGACTTTAAAGGTGTTTTTTTATTTTGAAAGTGGTTATGCTTGGTGACTTGGTAGGTTGAAAATGATTAAGTGTAGGAACTTTAAAGGTGATTTTTTATTTTGAAAGTGGTTATTCTTGGTGACTTGATAGGTTTGAAATGATTAAGTGTAGGAACTTTAAAGGTATTTTTTTAATTTTGAAAGTGGTTATGCTAGGTGACTTGGTAGGTTGAAAATGATTAAGTGCAGGGACTTTAATGGTGATTTTTTATTTTAAAAGTGGTTATGCTAGGTGACTGGTAGGTTAAAAATGGTTAAGTGTAGGGACTTTAAAGGTGATTTTTTGTTTGAAAGTGGTTATGCTTGGTGACTTGGTAGGTTGAAAATGATTAAGTGTAGGGACTTTAAAGGTATTTTTTTGTTTTGAAAGTGGCTATGCTTGGTGACTTAGTAGGTTGAAAATGATTAAGTGTAGGGACTTTAAAGATGATTTTTTGTTTTGAAAGTGGTTATGCTTGGTGACTTTGTAGGTTGAAAATGATTAAGTGTAGGGACTTTAAAGGTGTTTTTTTTTTATTTTGAAAGTGGTTATGCTAGGTGACTTGGTAGGTTGAAAATGATAAAGTGTAGGGACTTTAAATGTGTTTTTTTGTTTTGAAAGTGGTTATGCTAGGTGACTTAGTCACTTGAAATTGAAAGTGTAGGGACTTTAAAGGTATTTTTTTATTTTGAAAGTGGTTATGCTTGGTGACTTAGTCACTTGAAATTGAAAAAGTGTAGGGATTTTAAAGGTGTTTTTTTATTTTGAAAGTGGTTATGCTTGGTGACTTGGTAGGTTGAAAATGATTAAGTGTAGGGACTTTAAAGGTGATTTATTATTTTGAAAGTGGTTATGCTTGGTGACTTGGTAGGTTGAAAATGATTAAGAGTAGGGACTTTTAAGGTGTTTTTTGTTTTGAATGTGGTTATGCTTGGTGACTTAGTCACTTGAAATTGAAAAAGTGTAGGAACTTTAAAGGAGTTTTTTTGTTTTGAAAGTGGTTATGCTTGGTGACTTGGTAGGTTGAAAATGATTAAGTGTAGGGACTTTAAAGGTGAATTTTTTGTTTTGAATATGGTTATACTTGGTGACTTGGTAGGTTGAAAATGATTAAATGTAGGAATTTAAAGGTGAATTTTTTATTTTGAATGTAGTTATGCTTGGTGACTTGGTAGGTTTAAAATGATTTAAGTTTAGAGACTTTAAAGGTGTTTTTTTGTTTTGATAAAGTGTAGTCATCTCTTGCTGAAATTTTTTGTGACTTAATCTAATTAGTTGAATCTGATTGATTGCATAGATGGAACTTGATTATAGATGGATATATCAACGGAATAATGATAATAGAGTGGGTATTAGGGAGGAATTTATTGAAGGTTTCAGATGATTTGTTGAACATGCTAATACACTTGGTGTTTGGTCATATTTTGGGGCTATTCATTGTCCTTGTGTTAGATGTGATGGTATAAATCTTTTAAAAGAAGAAGTTGTTAAGCAACATCTTTATAGAATAGGGTTTCACGAGGACTTTTAAAGATTGCATGCTATTGATGGTGATGTTGAGCAAAATAACTTTGTTGTTGGAGAAAGTAGTTGGTTTGCAGGGCATAATGAATATCGAGATACTAGTATGACAGAAATGGTGCACGATTCTTTTGAGATGCGACACGGGGGTAACTTTAGGGAAAATATAGAAGATGTTCCCAATAGCTAAGTGATGTGTGAGCTGATGCTAACACATTTGAGGCTTTTAACTGAGAATAATTGCAAAGTCTTAAGAAAATTTTATCGTTTTAAGTGTTTTATCTTTGATTTTACAGTAGATGCTAAGATACTAGAGAACCAACAAGGACGAAAGCAAAAGAGTTGAAATCTGAAGTAAAAAAAAGAGAAGTGCGGCTGACGACATTTCTGATAAGTCGTTAGCCCTGTGATAAGTTATCAGCTTCATCATCAGCCTTAGACTGAGAATCGACCTTAGCTGAAAGTTGTGACGACATTTTGTGATAAGCCGTCAAGGAGTTTATAGGTCGTTAAAATTATCGTTAGTTTAAGGAAGAACATCGGAGCTGAGGTAGATAAATGATGACATTTGTGATAAGTCATCAAAGATCTGATAGGCTGTCACAGTTCGTTGTCATCCTAAGGCAGCGAATGTCAAAATCAAAGAAGAGCTGACGACATTTGTGATAAGTCGTCAGCCTCCTGATAACACATCACGAATGGCGTCACCTGTCCGAGAAATTACTGCACTCTATGATTTTGTTTCCATAATTAGGGTGAACTATTTAAAGCATTGTGTAGGGTTTTCTAAGGAGTTCCGAACATCTTTTGGAGACACATATTTTGTTACTTTTCTCTTTAGTTTGTTGGCTTGAAAAATAATTAGCATTGAAGAGATTTCCATCAATACTTTGGGGATTCCTATTGTGATCTAATTTGAGAATAACTAGTTATTATTCATATTGTGGTAATTTTATCTTTCAAATTATGAATTCATCTAGTTGTTTCAATTATTACATCATAAGTGGCTAAGCCCCTCTAACCCGAATTATGGGATCTATGGGTTAAGTTTTGGTAAGATGTTCAGTGTTTAAGATTCAAGGTAATAGGACTCCTTGATAATTCCAAGATTTTAATCATTTTCTATTGGTTGCAAACAATAAATAGCACCTGCTTTGATTTGCTTGAGATAAGAAATCAAATACACTAGGAAGTGAATTATTGACAGGGACTTGGAAGAACTAAAAACTTCAATTTAATAATTGACGTTGTAACAAGGTTGATTAACCTGAGGTAAAATCTGGTCAGTGAATATAAATTCCCTAAGTCCGAGAGGATTAGGTAATTAAATGCTTAAGTAGGTCGAGAGAGATTTAGGCATAACTTCGATAAAGATAATCTGTTGTCCTATTTACTGTTCGAATCTTAAATCACTATTAGCATATGTCAAGTACCAAAACCCATAGTGAACATAATTATGATTTTCCATAAACTCTTGATTACAAACACTAAAGCTAGAGTGACCAACAATTATTTGTTAAACTCAAAACCCCCCATTTCAGGAAACATCCAACTAGCAGTTGATTAGCTCGCAAATGACTTAAGTTCACACCATATTCCCTGTGGGATTCGACCCCAACCTAGTTGGGTTATACATTGATAACGATCACTTACATTCTCATTATAGAGGTGTAGTTTGAGCATTATAAAAAATGGCGCCGTTGCCAGGGAATACAGTTGTAAATTGAAGTTTGTGTGCGCTAATTGACTGTTAGTCAAATTTCGTAGTTTTACATTTATTTGTTGTTTTTGTTTATTGCAGGATCTTTGTAGTGTATGCCAAGAACCAGAAGTTCTGGAGAAACACTAGTACCACTTAATCCGGAACCGCAACGAATTGGAAGAATAGCAGACCAACAAGAGGCTCGAGCAACAAACACGACATCTAAATCCTGAGGATGAAGATTTTGGAGACGAGGAGTTTCTAAATCTTGGTAACCCAAGGCGTGCAGAGCAAGTAGCTACACCAGTACAACGTAATGCTAATAGGAACCATCCATTTTGAGGAAGGCAAGATTGCTAGCCAGTCCAGTATGACCTCAATGATGATGATGATGGAATGGATGGAGCAGGTGCAACGGGTACAATTATTTATCCACCATTGGCACCTGGGGCAAAATTCAACATTACGAGTACTATTATTCAACTCCTCAATCTGAAGAGGTTGTTTGGTGGCCTTCCTGGGGATGACCCAAACTTGCATTTGGTGAACTTTGTCACCATCTGTAAATATTTTGATAATGAGGAGTAGGTCAGAATGCTATCCGATTGAGGTTGTTTCTGTTATCTCTGTCTAGGAAGGCAACATTGTGGCTTAATGAGCTGACACCCGATTCTATAACCAACTGGAGGCAGTTGAAAGGAGCTTTCCTAGAAAGGTTCTTTCCGCCTTCTAGGAGGGTATAGTTGAGGGATAAGATCAGCAACTTTAGGCAGATCCCAACTGGAGCCTTGCATGAAACTTGGGAGAGATTCAAAAAGAAGCTGACACAGTGTTCGAACCATAATATGACGAACATACGCTTGATGGAGACTTTATACAGGGCTCTTAACTTTGTCACAAAATCAATTGTAGATAATGCTGCTGGTTGTTCATTTGTAGATCTTACATTTCCAGAGGCTTCAGAGATGCTAGAGAGAATGACTAAACAGAGTTAGGCATGGCATACCAGAGACTCTATGGTAGCCAGCCCCACTGTTTCTGTGGGTATGACTGCGAAATAACGTAGAAGAAATGAGGAGCATGACCAAGACATGGCTCACCTAAAAATACCGATAGATCTGCTAACCAAGCACTTGCTATCAGGTAAGACTAAGAAAATAAAAGCAGTGGGATCTCAAGATAGAGTTGATGCGGATGCAGAAGAAGAGGCGAACTATGTTAATTATCAGGGGGGTTTCCAAGGAAATGTCCAAGGGAATCAAGGTCAGAATTATTATGATAGGCCTGGTTATAAATATAGGGAGCAGGGAAATTGGTGGAACAATAATGATAGGAGCAGGCTTTATGCCCCTTTTGGAAATCGTGAGGCTGCTATAACAAGTTCTGAAAAGATGTCCATAGAGGACATGATGGCTAAGTTGCTGAAGGGAGTAGAGGATACCAATTCTGGTGTGACTACCATGAAGACCGATCCGTCATCTATTAGTCAGTTGGTAAACTCACACTCCACCACAATCAAACAGTTGGAGTAGTAGATGAGCCAAGTTTCCACAACATTTTACCAGAGGAAGATTGGAACATTACCAAGTGGTACGGTCCAAAATCTGTGGAATGATGGCTCATGTATGTAAATTACCACTAGGAGTGGTAAGATGTTACCTGGACCTTCTGTGGGCAAAAGTTTGGTTGAAGATGTGACTGAGGCAGAGGATGAACCCAAAGAAAAATGTCTAGTGGAGTCTAAGAAGCTGGATGGTTTTGATGGTCCTCTAGAAAAAGAGAAAAAGAAGGAGTAGGAGGTAGTGTTGAAAACTCTCCCAAAACCTCCACCTCTCTTTCCTCAACGATTGAAGTAAAAAATTAATTATGCAAAATTCAGTAAGTTTATGGCAATTCTTAGACAATTGACGGTGAATATGCCATTGGTTGAGGCACTTGAGCAAATGCCAGGATACGAAAAGTTTATGAAAGACCTTGTCACAAAGAAACAGAAGGTTAGACAAAAGCCGAAGGACAATCTCCATCATTGTGGTGCTATCTCCACAAGGTCTTTAGTGCAGAAAAAGGCAGATCTGGGAGCAATTATCATCCCATGTACTGTTGGGTCCCTGAACTTTACAAAAGCACTATGCGATTTGGGAGCCAGTATAAACCTAATGCCATTCTCTGTGTACAATAAATTGGGTTTGAGGGATCCTACCCCGATGGACATGCGATTGGTGATGGCAGATAGGTCTGTAAAGCGTCCAGTGGGCATATTACAAGATGTATTGGTAAAGGTGGCCGACTTTATATTGCCTACTGATTTTGTAGTCCTAGACTGTGAGGTGGACTTCGAAGTGCCCATCATCCTGGGTAGACCATTCCTTGTAAATGGGAGAGTGATAGTGGACATGGAGCTGAATGAGCTGAAGTTCAGACTCAACAACAAAGAAGCAAGACTCAAAATACACTCATCCATGACACAGAAAAAAGAGATGAGTGTTCTCTTAATCATAGATGTATTCTATGAAGATGGTAAAAAGGTATCAACAGGTTGTCTTGGTGAAGTCTGAGTAGTCAAGATAACCAAGTCGTGCCGCGACATTTAATCAGGCGCTATTGGGAGGCAACCCAAATTTTTTATGTTCCAGCAAATTATTTATTTATTTAGTTAGGTTCTAAGTTCAAAGAAGGTGGAATCGATGTATCCAGCCAAGTGTTCCTGATGACATATTTGACGGGCTGTCACAATTGTGATAGCTGTCAGATTCGTCATCAGAGACATCAACTTTGAGGTAGGTTCTATTAAGGCTGACGACATTTGTGATGGGATATCACACTTGTGATAAACCATCAAAAAATATCGTCAGAAATATCCTAAAATTAGCTATCAGAAAAGCCTGGGCCTAGGTGAAAAGATCTGACCCGACCAACAACGCTGTCTTTCCACCTTCCCGCGTGTTTCCTCTATTTACTTTAAGTTTTATTTTCTTTCCATCTTTAGTTAATTTTCTTCCCTTCCTAAAGTGTTTCCAAGTAAAACAAAAGAAAACTTCCTTTTGTGTGTGGGTTTGAAATCAAAACCAAGAATCTTCTTTCCTCTACTTCCTCTTGCTCTTGTAACCAAGTGAAGGAACCTATCAGGTATGCTCAAAACCTAACTTCTCTCTTCAGTTGGTAAGTAATAACTTGATGTGAACTAGAGTTCCCAAGAAAATTGATTCAAGTGTAGATACCAATGTGTAAAATTCGGGAACTAGGGTTTGCTATGCAATCTTGAGACTTGAAAGCTCAGCCCAAAAACGAGAATCGATGGAGTTTTAAAACAATGGGATAAAAAATAATGTTAAAATCAATTTGGGGTTCAATTTAGAGCTGACGACATTCATGATAAGCTATCACATTTGTGACGACTTATCAGAAATGTCGTCAGAAGTTGATAAGAATTTTGTGGGTTCTTTTTAGAGTTGACGAAATTTGTGATAAGCTATCACATTTGTGATGTCTTATCAGAAATATCATCACACCTGGGATCTAAAGCATAAATAAACCCTTTCAAGGGGTGTGGAACTCCAATGATATATGTGTTTGTGTTTATATTCTTGAGGGTCAACTAATGGTTTTTCTCTTGCTGCAGGTTTTGTAATGGCTCCTAAAGTAAAGAACCCCAAACCTACAAAGAAAGAGAAAAAGAAGAGTGTACCCCAGAAACTCTTCAATAAGGAAACCAATTATAAGGAAAAAGAGCCACTGCTCAGAAAGTAAAGAAAGAAGATAAACCTGAAAAAGCCTCCACCACCCCCACCAGTTGAGATGGGGGAGAGTGAAAAAAGTGATACCGAGCTAACAACGTTGGAACATACAACTTATGAGAAGATGGATTTTGAGCAACAAGGGTCTGAACATGCGGAATCTGAAGAGTATAATTCAGATCATCCTGATTTCGAATAACATGAGTATGGGCAACCTAAATTCAAGGGACTAGCTACTGAGTCCCCTTCTGCTCATCCACATGATGATGAAGAATCTCCTATTCGGGGAACGATGGTAAAATGCAAGAATCCTGAAGTCCGAGATGGCACTAGGTGGCAGATTCCCAAAACTCAAAAAATCTTCTTTGATGGGCTTCGTAGAACTAACAGAAGAGCTGTCAAAAGGCCAATTTTTGAGAAAAAAAGGATCATTACCAAAGGGTTGAGAAGATATCCGAAAGTTGAGCAGAAATTTTGTGACTACGACTTGGGATGGACTATAAGAGGAGGAAATTCATTTTGCCCTACACTAGTTAGAGAGTTCTATGCAAACTACCAAGATTGCTTAGAAAACATGTGTAAACAAGGGGAGAAAGCAGCAGACCAACCTTTGCTGGATAAAGTTCTGGTACAGGGTATAATGGTGGATTTTTCTGATGAAATAATCAATAGGTTCCTTCCTGGCCCAAACTTTACTCCTCAGGCCACTTCACCTACTTTCTATGCCCGGTTTAAGCATCGGGAGAATCAACGGTCTTGGTTAGCCACACTCATAGCTGATGGAGAACCAGAATGGCTGACCAACCCGAGTGAAAGGATCTTCAAGGCCTCCTTGAATTCAGAGGCAAGATTTTGATGGGGTATTGTACGTACTTAGTTGATGCCCACAGATGGCGATAATATCCTCGGGGATGATAGAGCAATACTAGTTGCAAGTTTTATGGCTAACCTCAAATTGAACTTTGGAGAGATCATCGCTAAAGAGATAAAAATTTGGGTCTTAAGGTTCAATACAGCATATCCCTTCCATTGTTTAATTATGAGGTTGTGTAGGGCATCCAATGTGCCCAAGGCTGTAGGGTTAGAAGAAGTACTGCTTACCAAGAGGACCCACAATCCAATCTAAAATAATGAAAATCAGCCTAGGCTGATGCTTGACAGAGGTGCAGAGATTCCAACAGATCCATCGGTTATTAATACCAGCTCAGCACCAATGCAGAGGTGCCAAATTTTGAAGTTGTACCTCCAACATACGCAATAATAGCAGAATTATCAGTGCCCAGAACTGACACAAATCCTCCAGTTTCAGTCCCTATAATAGAATTTACCTTCAACGCTATGAATTTTAGGAGAGTGGCAAAGAAATCCAAGTGGTGTAAAGTGCAGCTGCAACTCTTTTCCAGATAATTTGCTGCTACAATAGACAAGAGGGTTAAGGCTGCACTTAAGCCCTACAAGGCTCTGCCGGGTAGGATTAATGAATTGGAGAACCACTTCAATGCGTGGTCGAAAGAAAGATTAGTTCCAGAGATTACACTTTTCAGATCAGACCTAGACAAGGTGAAAAAAGAGGTTAGAAAGATACAACAACACCAATTTATGATGTTTGCAGATCCGGTTGTTGAGGAATCTAAGGGAGAAATCCCATTGCTTGATCTCATAGAGGAACCAGTGAAGAAAAAGAAGAAGAAAGGTTATAAGAAAGGCAAGGGTAAGAGAGAGAGGACTAATAGTTATGAAGAAAGAAAAGCAAAGAAAAGAGCAAGAAGAAGAGTGAAAAGGAAAAAATAAAGAAGGCGAGGATCGAGTCTATAGTTGATAATGAGACATGGGAGGCAACCATCTAAGTGAGAGCCATAGGTGCCTCTATTAGTAGGCCTTCAGAAACTGCCAGGCTATCAGCGCCAGACAGAGCGAGGCTCCTGATGGAGATAGGGCAGTTAAGGATGCGGCAGCAGGGTCAGGAACCCATGACCCCCGAGCTTGATCTACCCTAGGTATACCCTAACCCTTAGTTCAGATTTTCTTTGATTTTATGTTGAGGGTGTAAGGTAAATTATTATTGTAAAATTTTGTAGTCGACTAGGAAAAATACTAGTACTTGAGGCAGTTAACTTGTTTTTGTAATTTTTAGCACCTCTCCAATGGACTGAGTAATTGCTTGTGTGAATTGCATCTAAGTATGACCATTGTGCATCTTTGTATGGCATTAGTTCTAGTGAAAGAATAATCAGTGCTAAATAGCTGCATGAACTAAACGAGTAGTAGCTTGTGATTTTCTTGTGTGCCATGTATGTGTGAGATCTTACTCAGTTCCCATTGTATGTTGAATCCAGAACTTGCCCGGTTAGTCTTACCTAGGTTGAAGGATAGGGGGTAGGAAAGGATCAAAGGCCGTTTTGATATTAGCCCACTGTTAGTCTAAATGACCTTCCCTATATGTAGAATATCCCTTTATCCCTACTTTGAGCCTGACTAGCCTATTTTTTTTATGACACCTGACACCTTCCAGTTATCATAATAAACCTGTTTTGGCCCTGGTCCTCCTTGGGCACTGTGCACCTTGACTTAGGCAAATGTCCTAAGTTGAGGGTGGCTATCATAGGGGTACGTGATGTAAAATGAGTAGGAAGAAAGGTAGAGTAAAATAAAAGAATAAAAAGTTGGGTGCGGTAGAAAAGAGCAAGAAAAAGAAAAGTTGTGAAAAAGAAAAAATGATTGTAGAAAAGACCGCACCCATCCTGAATAAGTGAGATCAAGAAAAGAGAAGAATAGAAAAAAGGCTAATGAGTGAAACCCCAAAAAGCTAGTGTAGTGTCAAGGAGGCTTAGTCACTTTAAATATCATCGAGTATCATAACAGCCCCTAGCCTATATTACAAGCCAAAGAGAAGACCTATAGTGATCCTAACTGACCTATCTGACGATCTGGGTAATGAAAATAAGGGCAAGCCTATGGTATTCGACATCTATTGATTGGAACTTTATTCTAAGAGTGAGTGTCTTGTGATTGTCCCCATGGTTATATATGTGATGTCTGATATGAGAAAAGAGGGATTTCTTTGTAGTGAGGGGACACTGGTTACATTGCTAGTTACTGACTTGTTTGGATAGTGTAAACTTGATGCATGCATGGTTGTGTTGCTGAGTTGGTGCCATATCTTGATTCCTGTGTGTTGCATTGGTGTTCTTCAATAATATACATAGTTGTTCTTGAATTGACTGACCTTGGAGATGGTGAAGATATTTGAGATGATATAGATGATTGACTACCAAAGGTACTTTGTATTCTCTTAGTTGTGTTTGAGATGCTTGAGGACAAGAAATTGTTTTAAGTTGAGGGTGTTGATGTATGAGCTAATGCTAACACAGTTGAGGCTTTTAACTGAGAACAATTGTGAAGTCTTAAGCAACTTTTATCGTTTTTAAGTGTTTTATCTTTGATTTTGCAGTAGAAGCTAAGATGCTGGAGAACCAACAAGGATTGAAGCAAAAGAGTTGAAATTTGAACAAAACAAAGAGAAAAATTTTGTCGTTTTTGAGTGTTTTATCTTTGATTTTGTAGTAGAATCTAAGATGCTAGAGAACCAACAAGGATGGAAGCAAAAAGTTGAAATTTGAAGCAAAAAGAATAGAAGTGTGGCTGACGACATTCCTGATAAGTCGTCAGCCCTGTGATAAGTTATCAGCTTCATTATCAGCCTTAGACAGAGAATGGACCTTAGCTAAAAGTTGTGACAACATTTTGTGATAAGCCGTCAAGGAGTTGATAGGTCATTAAAATTATCATTAGTCTAAGGAAGAACATGGGAGTTGAGGTAGATAAATGACGACATTCGTGATAAGTCGTCAAAGATCTGATAGGCTGTCACAGTTCGTCGTCAGCCTAAGGTAGCGAATGTCAAAATCAAAGAGGAGCTGACGACATTTGTGATAAATCGTCAGCCTCCTGATAACGCGTCACGAATGGCATCACCTATCTGAGAAATTACTGCACTCTATGATTTTGTTTCCATAATTAGGGTGAACTATTTAAAGCATTGTGTAGGGTTTTCTAAGGAGTTCCGAACATCTTTTGGAGACACATATTTTGTTACTTTTCTCTTTAGTTTGTTGGCTTGAAAAATAATTAACATTGAAGAGATTTCCATCAATACTTTGGTGATTCCTGTTGTGATCTAATCTGAGAATAACTAGTTATTATTCATATTGTGGTAAGTTTATCTTTCAAATTATGAATTCATCTAGTTGTTTCAATTATTACATCATAAGTGGCTAAGCCCCTCTAACCCGAATTATGGGATCTATGGGTTAAGTTTTGGTAAGATGTTCAGTGTTTAAGATTCAAAAGGTAATAGGACTCCTTAATAATTCCAAGATTTTAATCATTTTCTATTAGTTGCAAACAATAAATAGCACCTACTTTGATTTGCTTGAGATAAGAAATCAAATACACTAGGAAGTGAATTATTGATAGGGACTTGGAAGCACTAAAAACTTCAATTTAATAATTGACGTTGTAACAAGGTTGATTAACCTGAGGTAAAGTCTGGTCAGTGAATATAAATTCCCTAAGTCCGAGAGGATTAGGTAATTAAATACTTAAGTAGGTCAAGAGAGATTTAGGCATAACTTTGATAAAGATAATCTATTGTCCTATTTACTGTGAGAATCTTGAATCACTATTAGCATCTGTCAAGTACCAAAATCCATAGTGAACATAATTCTGGTTTTCCATAAACTCTTGATTAAAAACACTGAAGCTAAAGTGGCCTACAATTATTTGTTAAACTCAAAACCCCCCATTTTAGGAAACATTCAACTATTAGTTGATTAACTCGCAAGCTGCTTAAGTTCACACCATATTCCCTGTGAGATTCGACCCCAACCTAGTTGGGTTATATATTGACAATGATTACTTACATTCTCATTAGAGAGGTGTAGTTTGAGCATTATCATGAAGTGGGAATGTTTTCTTATATATTCATTTTGTAAGAACTAACTACTTGTTAACTTTACATAATTTAGATATTAGGTAGAGGTGACAAAGGCAAGGGAAAAGTTGGTCCTACAAAAACAAAAAAGAAAAAACAACCTCTACGTTTTAGACGACCGACAGGTATTCATATATTTGAGGGTCAATTTGCTGACGAGCCAATACAACCTTTATATTCTAGGTCGTCTTGGCATTTGATTCCTGTTTCTACACATGTGGGGCCACTTCATGGGTCTACACCAACTCATTCTGCTCTTATCACCGAGCCACCACCATCAGACTACTATCAAATGACTGCTGGTACATTCGGATATCTACCATCTTCAGTACCCTCTTGTAGCAGTCAGCTAGGTTCACACAGTGATTCTGCTGGATTTATTGGGTTTTCAGATCTTTATTTTGGAGGAACTCCATCCGGTGCTTTAGATCCGCCTATGCCAGTACATCCACTAGTAGTTGCTCCGCAGCCTGAAGACAGAAATGATTATGGGAGGCGTTATCTTATTCTCTATGGAACAAGGTAAGATTTCCAAATATAATAACATTATTCATTTTTACTTACTATATTATTATGCTCTATGAAATTACTATTTGATCTTGTGTTATAGATTTAGGCCGGATGCAAGAGTTGGAACAATTACGAGAAAATGCATTTTTTGGCACTTCAACTATTGGATTAGTTGGCAAAAGTTTCCAGAAATGGACAACGAAAGAATGTTTAACAAATTTCATATAAGGATTTAACTTATCGACTACTTACCACATTGTTAGAAACAAAAGATTGAATATTATATTTTTATTTTTGTTGTAGAAATATTATTGGTGGGATTATGCGAATGAATGTGCTATAAATAGAAATTTTTACAGAAGTGCTAGATCCAGATTTAACGGTCTATTGGATTATGCCAGAACAAACTTGGTTCGACCTGACTGGATATGTGAATCCTTATGGCAATAGTATATCCACTATTGGAATAACGAAGAATACTAATTGTTGAGGGACAAAGGAAAGAAAGCCGGGGCATCATCCAAGGGTAGCTCCCTGCATACTGCGGTGCCAAAAGTATGATTGCTGTGGAGGAAAAAATGGTATGTAACTTTTATAGTTTTAATTATTTGTTTCTATTTAAATTTTTAATTATTTGAAGATTAATAATTTTTCATATGCAAGAAAAAGAAAAGGGTAGGAAGATACCACACGATGAGCTATTCGAGGAGACACATCTGAAAAAAAAAAAGAACCCGACTGATGAAGATGTCTGGGTTGAACCTTGTGCAAAAGCTGCCCATGTAAGAATCAAATTTTGAATTTATAAATCTTTTTCTCAAAGTTGATATTATTCAAGTATAAGTACTTTAATATTTTTTGACTATTAATTTTAACTTTACTTTAAATATAGGACAAATATAGGCATCTCCTTAGTGAGTTTTATAGTAGTCAGCCTCCTGAAAGTCAAGGTGACCCAATACCTTAACATGTAGAGAAGGAGTTACGTGAACAAACTGTGGGTCATGCAATTAGAGGCCATTTCTACGGATACCCCAAAAATTATTTTGGTGAGAATGTTAGGTCTTCGTCCGATCCAACATCCTATACCTCTTCAGTTGATAGAGAAACCATTGAATCACTAAAAAATATGATTTCTAAACTCACTGAAGAGCTTGCTGAACAGGGTGAGAGGGTGCAGAAGGAGGAGGAGGAAACATCATCCCAAATTAGGATGCTGCAGGAGCAATTCAGTTCTTTTATTCAGACTGCAGGGATTATTCCTCCATGTCATGGTGATGTACTTCGGGCTGCAAATGATCTACGCCCACTCGATGATATCAGCACAGATAATAATACGGAAGACGAAGATGATGACGATGACAATGACGATGAAGATGAGTATTAGTTTTTTGACTTTTGTATGGGTTGTACTTTGGATTTGGACATTTAATTGTAGTTTTTACACTTTTGTATGTATTTTTATAGTTTTTACACTTTGGTTTGTTGTTATTGTTGTTTATGGATTTGGACATTTTGTTGTAGTTTGTACTTTGGTTTGTTGTTGTTGTTGTATTGTATGGTGTTTCATTTGCTGCTTTTCATTTGCATAAAACCGACTTCTAGAAATTTTACAAAAAACTGACCACTTTTAATAAAATTAATTAATTTTAAAAGTGGTTGGTTTTATTAAAATTAATTAATTAATTAATTAATTTTAAAATAAAACCGACCACTTGTGGTTAGTTTATTTTATTTTTTATTTTTAAATTCATTTTTTCCATTTTAATAAAATAACAATGAATTTTAAATATATATATATATATATATATATTTAAAAATCGACCACACGTGGTCGGTTTTAAAAAATCTACCATAATTTTACCGACCACGCACTTTGGTTGATTTTGTGGTTGGTTTTCCTCTTTTTTTAGCAGTGCTGATGAGCGAAAGAGAGAAAAGCATGGTAGCTACAATAAAGCGACAAATAAAGAAATACACGAAACATACTACACTAAATAAAGCAACAAACAAAGAAATACATGGAACATACTATGCTAAATAAAGCGACAAATAAAAAAATACACGGAACATACATATAATGAAAGAGGAGAAAGATAAAATATAAAAAAAGAATCCCCCAAGACCTGGTAAAGTCAGTACAAGAGTCACCGAAGCATAAGGAGTATTAGATAAGTGCTATATATACAGAATAGTCTCTGAAGGTATAAAATACGAACAATACATAAATGAGATAGATCAACTTTGGTTTCAAAAAACTTACTCTATATCTCGGATCAATAGCTTCGGACGAGGATGGTGTCAGCTTCGATGACTCATACTAAAATCTGCATGAAGAAAAAACATTTAGAAGTGTAGAATGAATACACTACTGAAAATTATCCCTTTACCAACGGTCTCGAAAGCATTCCAATATACAAGAAAATCGTCGCCATATCTCTACCACAATGGTTAAGCATGTGTCCTTTATGCGAACGTTGAAGTAGAGTTATGACAATGTTTTATGCGACGGTTGGTGAGAAACGTCGCTATAGATTAACCTATAGAAAAGATTATTTTTTCTTTTATTGGGACGCTTCTTTTCACCTATAACGATGACTCCTAATCATTGGAATAGCCTCTATTGCAACGATGTGAAACCATTGCAATAGCCTCTATTGCAACGATGTTAAATCATTACAATAATATCAATTACAATAGTTTTTTTATTCTATTGTAACAGTTTTTGAATACCTAGTGCAACTATTTCGGTAAGCTATTACAACGATTTTTAATCTCTTACAACGGTTGTTGATTACATATTGCAACGATTTTGTTGGTCTTTTGCAATAGTTTTTGACTACCTATTGCAATAAGTTCTGATACTATTGCAACGAGTTATTGATTGCAATGATTGTTTCCACATGTTATAACTAGCTCAAATATCAATTGCAACGATTTAGATAAAGTAATCACTCGTATTGTAAATTAGTATTTACATACATAATAAATTATAATACAAAATTATGTACACATCACAAAATAAAATCATTCATTAATAATCACATAATCCAAAATATGCAACAAGCTTTTAATCTAAAGTCAAAAGCAAAATGTTAATAAAGTCCAAATATTTAGTTAAGTTTTTACATAGTATCAAGTTCGAGCCATGATAAGTTTTAAGAAATTCAATATAAAAAATATTGATACTAGAGCATTTATCTACAATCCAAAAATCTTCGTAAGCAAGATCAATGTCTTCATCACTTTCTTCATCTCTTTCTACATTTTGAACACCTATAAAAAGAGAATAAATAATTCAAATTAGCACTTAAATGACAACAAATTTTCATTTACAACACACCAAATACCAAGGATTTTAAAATCAATAAAGAGCATTACAAATGCATATTAGTTAAAAACAAGGATTTTCTAGTCAATGCCATTAGCAAAAGTGGGCCTCTTTGAAAACAGGCAGGCAACATCCATCTACTAAAAAAAGATATACATTTGTTCAAGAACCTTACAACCATCACCAAATTAACAACAAAAAAGTGTAAAATGCTAATCAAATTAAGTAGCCACTTCAACTTATTTTGAAGTGTCAATTGTGTTCATGAAACTGAAACATATCTACAAGAATATACATCTAGATTATTTACTTCCAAATCATCAATGTGAAGTGGATTACTAGAGTATTACTTTTTGCATATGATCGAGTCAGACTTGATATACCGATCATCAAAGATGTTCTGATTCACCAGTATAAATTTATGATCTTTCAAGAGACTTACCACAACATCTATTCCAAACTAGTTCATGCTAAGATTATCAAATCGACAGAGAGGAAGGCTAGAAATATGTCTAGGGCTTGGATTTAAGGTAAAGATATTTAATTCTATAATGTTGGAGTAGGGGGTATAGTATTGAAACTTGTTGCACCTTAAGGTTCACCTTAGACATATCATTGAGAAAAAAAGTTGGAGAATCTTCTCTTAGTGGAAGCAAAGGTTAGAAGAAGAACAAGTGAGATGCCAAGATGATCAAGACTCAACACAAATAAACTATTAGGTCCAAATCACCAATAAATCAATAGAAAAATTCTTATCTATCAAATCTAACTTTACTAAAAGTTATCGTGGGTTTATTCACCATTGATAAAGTAACACTTGTATGTTACTTTTATCCAATATCTTCTCTTAATTATTATGACTAGAATAAAACCTATTTTTATGCTGAGTTGGTTTACTTCATCGGGTAATAAATAGAAACTGGTCTGTGTTGATAAAAGCTGACAGAACACTCGTACTTCACCTGATCAAAAGCTAATAAAAGTTTCTCCCCTTTATTATTTCTTGTCCAAAGAAAAAGGAATATAACTAGTAGTGACAAAGATAGTGTTTTAACTGAGATCACTATAAGAGAAAAAAAGATAGTAGAACAAAATGAAATGATTGTTAAATTTGCATAGAAGATAACAAGTGTTCAGTAGCAATTAAGGATCTAACCGGTCTGGCTATTTCCACTAAAACTCTAATTTTAAATGATCGTAGGCTACCATTCTATTTATAGCATCTTAACTCTCCCATCACTAAAAAATATACAAATAACTTATCATCTACCTCCATCCTAAAACCTCCAACAACCCTAATTCTTGCAACCCACTTCACATTAGTTGATTATACCAAGCCTGTACCCATGATGCATTGGCACAATTTCCAAGTACACATTCTCAGTACTCAAACATTCATACTGAGAAGCTTCAAACCTTACAAAAACTTTCACCATTTCTATCAATTTTCCATGAGTTAAAACATCATCTTTACTCGCACCTGTAGTATTAGAGGAGTACAAAATTACTGGTGTATCTTGCAGACTTATTCTAGGCTTCAAATCCCAATTGAAATCACATGTAACCAGCTCATAGAAAATAGAACTTTCATTACTATTTGAACTAAAAACATAAATTCTAGGCATCCCTATAATAGGAACATATAAAAAACACAACTTATCAACTTTATAACTACAAGTAAATACCAAACTCACACCACAATCATGAACCTCCTTCTTTATCTGTAACAAACTACTTAAGAATTTATAATTGTTACAACAGCACCAAGAATCAAAATACCTAACAAAACAATAGGAAAATAAATAGAGTTTATAGGAAGAACTAAAACAACATCACCTTTTACAACACCCCTTTTGTCTAAGTCACTAGCCATAGACTTATCCATAGGATAAATATCTTCATAAGAAACTAAAATACCAATTATGGAGTCACAAATCCCATGATGTTTATGGAAAAAATAAAGAAAAACTTCAATAAAAGGGTCTTCTGCAACTTTTTCCTTTCTAAAGTTCAAATCTTTCCACTAATTCAATCAGAAAAAGCAACACAACATTAATAATTCACAATATTCCTCTAGCTATTTTAGGTGTATGGAGGAAGATGAAGAAGAAAAAAGGATGAAAATAAGAAGAAGAAACAAAGACTAACCTTGATTGTCACTACTAGTAGATGGATGGTTTATTCGTTGAATAACAACTCTTCTCCCGACGAATGAATATTGAATCTTAGAATATTAGGATCAAGTTTAATCCTGGATTTAGACACTGCAACTGTGCACTGATGTTCGTTGTAACATCTCGCTCAATGGCATCTTTTTGAGCATTGAAATTTCCCTATATTCTTTGTTGTATCCTCTCTTTCAGTTCATCCAATCTCTTCTCCATTAGTTCATTAGCGATATTTAAAGAGGTTCTAGAATCACTTGCATTTTATTTCAAAAGAGACTTGGTAACCCTGTATTCGTACAGTCTTACTCGACCAGGATGATTAGGCCCCATAATAATTGAATGCATCAGTTGATTGACTACTATCTTCACTTTCTTGAGTTTTTAATATCTTTATTTCAACTTACTCGCCAGATTCAAGAGCAAGTAAATTTAGTTGATTCAATATTTAAGGAAGATCAAGTGATATTGATAAGTTTTGAATTAGAAAATTTACTATTTTATTTGTAATATCTTCAGATGACTTCCTATTTTATTTTTTCCTAGTTACATGCAAGTCAACATTAAATTATTTTCAAGTAAAGTCAATTAGTTCCTAGTGAAAATATGAGAAAATACCAAACCTTACAGATTAGAGCAAAACTTGTTTTGCCAACAATGTGTAGATACTTAAACTTTTTTCAGTTCTCTTTGTCAGTAGTGAACGTATCCTATAAGACAATAATATAACAACTGTCACCAATAATATAAATGCATGCTACCAATAACATAATAACTTTCCATATTGATATCATACCTTAGCTTCTTTGGTGTTCCAATACTTAAGGATATCCTCAAATACAGATTTTGGAACTATGTTAGGCCTATTTTCCTTTCAAATATCATCATTGGCATAGACATAGAAGTGTATTTTCTTAGATCTAGCCTTATACCTCTAAACGCAACATTAATTGCTCTCATAGCCCAATTTTTTACATTGTTGGGAATGTCATATTTCTCTTATAATTTGGTTTAATTTAGTTAGTGCAAAAACTAGAAAAAACTTTCAAGTAGAAATCTGAGAACTTAAAACCTGAATATAGCTCCACATATCATCGTGTATCTTCAACTTTGTCCAACTAACATTAAGAGGAAAAAATGTCCCATTATTTGCCAATGGGCTAAGGAAGCTTCCAAACTTAGTGAACACTTCTTTAGCTGGAATAATAAGATGGTTCAACTCATTTAACACTATCAGTTAATGGTCACTCTATGCATGTACTACTTGCATTTGTGTAGCGCCTCTTTTTTCTTTGTTAATAAAGGGCCTATAATAATATGAACAACAAAATTACTGGAATGCAGATAATTTATGGAATAATATGAACTAAAATATGTATATATTCTTGTATTGTCCATATTGTTCATTTGCTTTAAAATTAGAAAGTTGTTCCTGATCTTCCTGCACTTCTTCAACTACTGGTTGTGATGCCCGAGTAGTGGAGTCTATAAATTCTTGTCACACTTAATCATCTACTAGTTCTAGAAGATATATAGAATTTGGAGACACCTGCTGCACTTGTTCTAGTACTTGAGATATAGCTGGAACATTGTTTGACTTCTCCTTCTGCTTTTGATATTTTTTCCTTTGCATTTATGTAGCCTGTATTCTTCTTCTTCTTCTTCTTCTTCTTCTTCTTCTTCTTCTTCTTCTT
>NC_061117.1:121926436-121929094 GCF_002878395.1 Capsicum annuum
AGCCTAATGGTCACAGTACAGTACAGTAATGATTACAAAGATGATAAGAACGAAGGTAAAGTGATTGAATAAATACAATGTACAGGTTTTCATAAGTTCTAGTAAGTGTGGTCCACTCCTATTACGATTTATTCACTTGTTTTTGATTTCTATTAAGCTCCTATATCATATGTGATTATCTACAGCTTTATATACTTATAACATATTTCATACTGACGTCCCCTCCGGGGGACCTGCATTTTATGCTACAGGTACTGGTACCTCAACTCATACACCGCACAAGTAGGAGCCAGGATATCTAGCTGCTTTTGGTGAGCTCTAGTTTGCTTTAGCGATTTCCGTGTCATATCCAATCATTTTTGGTATTGTATAGAAGTTAGTTATATAGCGGGGTATGTCTCGACCTTAGTTAAACTCTGTGTATTGTCTAGAGGCTTTGTAGATATAATGTACAGTAAAGGTGGTGTTTTGTTAATAGACGTGATGGCTCCAACGGTCAAGTATTGTATATACATATATATGTGCGCTCGAGCTTATACAGGTGATTATTTACTTTTATATATGACATGATGCTATCCGAATTTCGGGTTGTCATAGAGGTATGCATGGGAAGTATAAGATTATGAGCTGGTTCTCTCGGGCCTCCTCAGTTACGAGTGCCAGTCCGCCCCAATAGGATTTGAGGCGTGACAAAAATAGTATCATAGAAGTTCGTCCTAGTGTGTCTACAAAGCCGTGTCTACGTAGAGTCTTGTTTATCGGTGTGTCGTGCACCGCATCTATAAACAAGAGGCTATGGACATTTAGGAATTGTTTCTTTTCTTTATGTCTTAGATCGTGCGATAGAGCCTATATTGTATATGAAGTCATAGTTGACCACTGAATCTGTTTGTTTCTCTTATTATAGTAATGATACCGGTTACCAGAAGCAAAAATACCGGTAAGCAAGTAGATGTGGCTGCCGAAGAGGGGACTAGTAAGTCACCCACTATACCAGCTAATCAAAGTGAGGCTCCAGCTGAGCATGCATCAAAAACTTCTTCCACTCTGGAAGAAATAAGGGGGAGGAGAACTATATCCCCAGAGCCACCTATTAATGTTGTTGATCAAGATCTTAGAAATGCAGTGCAACTTTTGACTCGTATAGTTGCTGGGCAAGCTCAAGGGCAAGCCATTCCTACCACGGGTCCTAGTGGTACAGATAGGGCGGCTAGCCTTCAAACACAGGATTTTCTTAAGATGGATCCTCCCACTTTTACTGGATCAGATCTTAACGAGAACCCACAGGACTTTATTGATCAAATTCAAAGGACCTTAGATGTTATGTATGTAACGGGTAGAAAGATAGTGGAGTTAGCAGCGTATAGATTTAAAGGGGAGGCTATATATTGGTACGAGGACTGGAAATGATCTAGGGGTATTGATGCACCCCCAGCTACTTGGAAAGAGTTCAAAGAGGCATTTCTTGATCATTATCTTCCATTCGAGATTCGTCAGGCCCGTGCAGATTAGTTTTTAAATCTTCGTCAGGGGAATATGAACGTGAGGGAGTACAGTGTCCGATTTAATTCCTTGTCAAGATATGCTCCTAATGTTGTAGCTACTATGGATGACAGAGTTCATCAATATGTGGTTAGGCTGGATCCATATCTGGTTAGAGATTGTACTATTGCCGCTTTGGACAAAGATATGGACATAGCGAGGATCCAAGCTTTTGCACAGAAAATGGAAGATCAGAGGCAGAGGAAAAGAACACAAGATTTAGAAAGAGGATATTCCAAGAGGGCCAGATCTACAGGGCAGTTCATGGCATCCCAAGGAGGGTTCAGACCACAGTTTTCTGCTTGACCACCTAGGCCATTATCTTCTTATTCTGTAGCTAGTGCCCCACCATAGTTCCAAGGGTCCAGAGGAAATCAATTTAGGCACAAAAGTGAGAGTCAGAGTTTGTGGACAGTGGGATACCAAGGGCAAGGGAATATGAACCAATTGAGACCTCTTCAAGAGCCATGCAATAAATGTGGAAGGTATCATTTGGGCGCATGTTGGCTGGGGATCAATGTTTGCTTTTAGTGCAGTATGTCGGGGCATATGATGAGAGAATGCCTGTGAAGGGGCATAGGGGGTATGGCACGACCTACGGGTCATTTGTTGCATCATCATCATCAATGCCTTATTCAGGGTGCACAACCAATGGGTTGTGTTAGAGGTGATAGAGGAGCCATGAGTTCTAGCGGGGCTCAAAATCGTATGTATGCTCTAGCGGATCGACAGAATTTAGAGACTTCCCCAAATATGGTTACGGGTACGTTGTCTATCTTTTTATTCGATGTATATGCCTTAATTGATCCCAGTTCTACATTATCTTATGTTACTCCATTGGTTTCTGGAAAGTTCGAAAGAATACCCGAACTATTAGTTAAGCCATTTGAAGTGTCCACACCGGTTGGGGAATCTATTATAACTAGAAGGGTTTACCAAAACTGCATAGTAACTATTTATGGTCGTGATATGATGGCAGATCTCGTGGAGTTAGAAATGGTAGATTTTGATGTTATAATGGGTATGGACTGGTTGGCGTCTTGTTATGCCACAATTGATTGCTGCACGAAAAAGGTATATTTCCATTTTCCAAATGAATCAGTCCTTGAATGGAAA